>NW_026267298.1:526622-527118 GCF_000697945.3 Frankliniella occidentalis | reverse complement strand
TTCATCATTCGACCATGTTCTTCAGCAAATCGCGTGACAGAAATGGTCGGGCCGCAGGCCCGACCATCGCCGCCGGCAGGCCAAGCAGGCCCGGCTCCAGCCGAACGGAGTTGCCGGCGGAGCGAAGCGGAGCTGGCAACTTCGTTTGGCGGAAGGGCGGGCCTGCTTGTTCGATTTTTCGATAATATCGAAATATCGTTCCCGAATTGCAGAAATTTAAAATACCGAAGCATCGGTATAAAAAAACGTTAACAATTCTTACTAACCATAAACGGACCCGTTGTTAAGAAATTTTTTATTTTATAGTTATGAGCAATATCTTTTGAATTCGAAATATAGAAGTTTGCGCCGCATCATAGCGCCTTCTCACTCGTACAATCTGCTTTTTGACGCCATGTAGGCATTTCATGCCATCATGCTTGATGTGTCTTTTTGCGTATTTTTTTGAATTAGCCTATTAATCATTACTTTTTTAATTGAACACAATTTTTGGCAT
>NW_026267298.1:524198-525909 GCF_000697945.3 Frankliniella occidentalis | reverse complement strand
TATCTCGATAAATCCTGAGTGCTTCATGAGCGGAATAACTGTACCACCATTAGATGTTTCTCCAGAAAATCTTTTCAAAAGAAAAAGACAACATTTAATACTTATTACATTTTATTTCCAAATTCACAAGGATACAACTATTTTAACATGTATTACGCATATTGATTTAAAGCTTAAAAGAAATACATTACAACATATCACAAAATGCTATATGGCATATGATTCACAGCTTTAGTCAGTCTTATTGGTAGTTAAGAGTAATGATTAAAAGGCAAATACAAGCAGTCTAAAATGTCTTCATTGGCACTTTACCTGAAAGTTCAATAAGACAAAAATTCAAGAATATTTACACAAAGAACTACTTATTAGAGCCTCTTCTAGTTGTTTGAGTTGTGCAGCCCAGAGCTAGCGTCATCTGCGGAGTAACATTTACCCAATCTCCCATTAGTGCATCTAATTCCTTATAATAATCACAGGGAACTGTATTGTTGCCTGTGACAGTACGGTTATCAATGTGTGTTTTAAAATTATCCATTAGGCGCTCCATTTTGTCCTGGCATTGCTGTGCATCAAAAGGGTGCTCTGCATCAATCATTTGCTGAGAAATGCTTTCCCATACCTGAGCATTCCTATAGGAATTGCTATCAAATTTTTCATGCATTTCTGTACGCAATTTTATGAGGTAGCACACAGCTTTGTCATACCAGATAGCACCTGTAGTACACACAAAAAGTAAAATGTGCCCATAAATGCCATGAAAAGTGAAGCCTAGGACAAAACACAAGCACACAGGTATTACTGGCAGTGAACCCACCTTTCATTGGCAGACGTCTTCCTGATTTCTTATGGGTGACCTTCTTAGGGGTTGTCAGTTTGACAAATTTCTTGGGGGAATTCTCTGAAGGTGGTTTGCCAAATGCGTTGGGTTCCCCTTTCAGGGCAGCCATGGCATACCGCCACTGCCACACTGAAGCTGAAGGAGTTTTACGGTTTGTTCTATAACTGTCACACAGATTTTTCCACTTGGCTTTACAGTTTGCAGGGTAGACATTAATAAAATGGACAGAGCGCAGACTTTCTGATATGTAGTTAAAAGACTTCGTGGTTGCCCGGAACACTCCCTTATGCATTAGGTTCTTACATTCGTCCAGAAAAATAGCGGTAGCACGATGGGATTTAAGCGTTCCTACTTGCTCAGGAATAATGTCCTGATCATCATCAACCAGGTCATCATCATGAGGGCTATAGTTGGGGTCTTTAGAAAGAGAAGATTGAGAAGCATCTTTGCCATCCCCTGAAGGACTATAACTATGGCTATTTAAGCGGACATTTGAAGATGCCCGTGGAGTACTATTGTACAGGGGGGAACAGAAATACAAATCCGTAGGCGATAGCAGTTCGAGCTCAAGTTGGTTATACAAGTATTCAATGTTTCCTTGCAGCTCAAAAAATAATGAGGCTGACTTTGCATCAACAAACTAAGACAGAAGAAAAAACAAAATATTAACATCAAAGAGGGCAGAGTTATTAAAAGAGTAAGAACAACAAATGACGGACATGCCCACCTGAACTAAAATGCTCTCATTCGCCTCGTCATACGCCCCTACTTTCTTTAGAACATCACTATTCAACTGACAGCGCCTCTTGATGGTTTCAGTTAAAAAGTTCCTAAATATTTCCTGTGGAAATGTGAGCAAAACAATAGTTAAAC
>NW_026267298.1:515091-515408 GCF_000697945.3 Frankliniella occidentalis | reverse complement strand
TCGATTCGGTGTGACTCAAGCAATCTGAAAACGAATCCGCACACTGAAACAGCCTCTCTGCACTCTGGAACGTGTACCAACCCACGTTCCGAACACTGAACGGAACACTATTTGAACAAAGCGTCAATACTTCGAAGCAGGGCGTTACACACGTCGATTCGGTGAGAAAACAGCAAGCTAAAAACAAATAAGTGAATAATTTGTTGATTGCTCTCCTTCGTAACTCTGTTTTCTTTTCAGAGACCACATATTTAAATTCTAATTTAGTGGAAAGCCATTCTCGTCCACGTCGTCAATTTGCTGTTCCTCCAAAAGAC
>NW_026267298.1:511424-513154 GCF_000697945.3 Frankliniella occidentalis | reverse complement strand
AGGTCTACTTGTAAATCAAAAGCATAATCATTTAGGTCTAAGTAATAACTCACAGGATTGTAGCTGGTTGGTGATAATTTTGTGATCTGAACTGCTGTGGGCATTCCTCTTACGATTGAAGGTGATACTGGCACTAGGGTGGAACAAGTAAAACTAATAATGACTACATATATCCTCACTAAACCATTAATATAAGTATTAAGGTCACACTACTTACATGAAATCTTTACTTTCTTGGATGGTGAAGTACTTTCTTCAATTACAAGTGATGACTGATTAGTCTCATGAACAGTCAGGTTGGGAAGTTGGGACGCAGCATCCTGTATCCAGAATGCAGGAACCTGTTCACCACCAGCTAGCTGGTCCACATTTGCTTCACTCAAAACGGAATAAATTTGGTAATACATCGTGCAATCTGTTGGAAATAAAATTCAAATTAAAATACAAAACAACCAGCAAGAATAACCTAACCTCTAAAGCCTTAACAAGACTGTGCATGTCTCTGTCGAATTATCAGAATATGTCGACATAGGTGAACGGTGAACAACAAGAAAAGATTCGGAAATCAGACAAGACATTTGGTCACATTCAACAACCTTCGACAAAGAGAAAAGCGTACCTTGTTGCAACCCGTCAGCTGCCCATTTGACACGATTTGACACCACACGCCGGTGCGCAAGAACGGACGGAATGATGACACCTTCCACCATATTCCGCCAGGTCGCGCTGCTGTCTCGCCGCCAGCCGCCGCGTACGCTTGAGCTCGCTCCAGTGCACCACTCGCGCGTTTTGATGTGTTCATAGTGCATAGCGAACGCAAACGGATTATTAAGTGCCGAAAAATCGCCGACCCTCCTCGGCGACCCTCCTTTTCGCCGATCCTCCTTTTCGCCGATCCTCCTCGCGACCCTCCTCCCGACCCTCCTCGCGACCCTCCTCGGCGCGACCCTCCCTTTCGCCGGACCCTCCTTTTCGACCCTACTTATCGCTAACTACATATCCTCCTGGGGTTGCTAAGCAGCCGCCAACAGGGACCCGGGGACCGACAACGGGGGATGGGATAGGGGCCGGTCCCGAACTCCAACATCACCCCCTCCCCTCTTCTTTTTGAGCGGCTGCTGCATCTAGGGCTCAGCGATGTAGGGCGCCAGCCGGTCCGAATGGAAGGTCCGCGGGCGCGAACGCAGCTTGGCTGGGTCCCAGATGCGGACGGTCACGTCCTTGATGACGGACAGGACCGTCCAGGGCCCGGTCCACCAGCAGTCTAGTTTGGGGCTGCGCCCGACCTGGCGCCGGGGCTGGAACAGCCACACGGAGTCCTCGGGCTGGAACGTGGGACGCTTCGCCCGCACGTCGTAGCACACCTTTTGACGCAGCGCCGCAGCCCCAGCGTAGTCCCGGACCTCGTGGTGGATGCTGTACAGCCGGGACTGCAGCCAGACAGGGTAGTCGAGCCGGGACGGCAGCGCAGGCGTCCCGGGCGGGTAGCCTCGCGCCAGGCCAGGCGGCAGGTTGAGGGGCCGGCCGATCATCATGGACGGGGACACCCCCGTAGTGGCGTGCGGGGCCACCCGCAGGCTCAGGAGCACCAAGAGCACCTGCAAATCCCAGTCCTTTTGACTGTGGGCCACCACCATGGCAAGGTGTTCGGTGATGGTACGGATCAGCCACTCAGCTGCTCCGTTGGACTGGGGTCTTTGCGGCGTGGTTCTGGTCTTCCGGATCCCCAT
>NW_026267298.1:493158-507431 GCF_000697945.3 Frankliniella occidentalis | reverse complement strand
TATTTTTAACTTACTATAACATTCAAATTTTAAAAATCTGTAACTTACACGGTGGGCTGCATGCAGTTCCCCTTACATCTGCAGTTGACCTTGCATGGAGTGCCAGCTATTTTGCACGGGCATCTGGATGCTGTGCACATCTTCTTGCAGTGACACTTTTTTTTTAGTTGGCATTTTTCCCAGACATCCGGGAGTGTTGACCACAATGGCTCTAACTTTGTGTCACCCTTCCAACCCCAATTTCTTGGATCGACCACGGAAGGCTTTGACAGGTGAGCTTGACCCCAAATATGACCTGCTTGATAGGCCGCTCTCAAAGAATGTTGCAGAACCGCTGAAATTCCAAGGCATCCTCGTCTTGGTCTTCGTCATGAATGTTGTGAAGCACACTTGTTGAAGTGTGCCGCTAGACGACATCTCTGCCTTCCTTGTCTGCTCGGATGCTGGGGAAATGTGAAATGTGAAATGCGCTCTTTGAATCGGGTACTGTGCACGCGGGGGAGCACCCCAGCCTCAACACCAAGAAGCTGTGCCAGACGGTCTTGGTACATGGATATTAAATCTGCTAGTTTCATGGCTTTCCCCTCTCCCGCTTTTCCTGAAAACAAAAATAATCATATTCAAATTTAGTTTACAGCACAAGGTTTTAATTGAACAAAAATGCAATCTCACTGTGAATGAAGGATGCCAAGTCAGAAAATGCGATGCCTTCGCACATAACATCACTGTCGCTCTTTTCCTCCTTCCGATCGAGCCGCCTTGATTTATTGTAAAGCTTAGACAAGCACTTTAGGTGGTATTTGGCTTCGAGCGTAATTACATCTGCTGTCGCAAGGATAGCCAAAAGTTCGGTGTCTCTCACCTTTTTGGCACTGTCAGCTATATTTTGGTGCACTTCCTTCGTAGAGCACAAGTGCAAGTTTCGAAGCGAGTCAGGAGTCTTGCACAAGAAACAAATGTTGTCCTTTAAGTGTATCGGCCCCACCCCAGCTGATCTGGTTTGTCGGCCACCTTCAGATGTTGTGTCCGTCGCAGCAGACGATGCGTCAGCGTCTGCAACCTTTTCTTTTTCTTCTTTTAGTCGAGTAAGGAGGGTGTTGTACCTGGTCGGGTTGCGGTAAGCCCCCATGCAAGACTTGTGCCACTGAGCACGGTTTGTACACATAGTATTATTGTACCCCGTTCCGTTGTCAAGTTTTTGCACTTTGAAATTAGAGGGCAGGGTATAATTAAATTCAGCCAAGGTGGTGAGCTTTGCCGCAAAGCTAAGATACCCTGTGTTTCTCCTTGAGATAATGGGGTTTCGTGCTGGACACTCCGGTTCCTCAGACGGAATGATTGCTTGGCAAATTACGCACTTTTCCCAATCTACTTCGAAACTGCTTTCAGACAGTGATACGGGACCAGCTAGAGACAGCCTGTGCCTTCCCCGGCCCTTGCCCCCCACGCCCGCCATTCTCAATCTGCAGCAATGCAAACATATAATTGTGGCAAAATATAACGTTACGTAGCAGCGGAAATGTGCCAACTAAAGTCATACGTACCAGATTTCCTCTACAAAAAGTTTAAAGCAAGAATGTAAAACTAGAGTTGCAAACGCGCTATAGCAGACGGCACAACAGAGGCGCACAGCTGTTGTTGACAACAATTGAGAATCGGCCTGGGAAGGCCGAGGCGGGCGGCACAGGGAAGGGAAGGAAAGCGCAGTTTTGCCAACACAGCCTTTTATTTTAATTTAAAGAAATAAGAAACTGATGTCGGGTATTCCCCCCCCCTCTCCAAAAATTACAGTCCGGATTTCTTTCTAGCATCGTGCTTTCTCCCTAAATCAACGTGTGTGACGACTGTATTCAAAAAACCTACGCCTTGTTCAAATAGTGTTCCGTTCACTGTTCGGAACGTGGGTTGGTACACGTTCCAGAGTGCAGAGAGGCTGTTTCAGTGTGCGGATTCGTTTTCAGATTGCTTGAGTCACACCGAATCGACGTGTATGACGACAGGCTTCGAAAAACCTACGCCTTGTTCAAATAGTGTTCCGTTCAGTGTTCGGAACGGGGGTTGGTACACGTCCCAGACTACAGAGGGGCTGTTTCAGAGTGCGGATTCGTTTTCAGATTGCTTGAGTCACACCGAATCGACGTGTCTGACGCCCTGCTTCGCCGTTCTTACGCTTTTGTTCAAATAGTGTTCCGTTCAGTGTTCGGAACGGGTTGGTACACGCGTCCTATGCGTTTATGTAGGTCCTGCTAGGTTTGTTTTAGTAGCGTCAGACAAATCCCAATGAGGTATTAGCATATTTGCGGCGTTTCTAGTGCTGTTACATAAAAACGTACGAAAATGTACGAAAATGTTCCAAAAGGGTGTTCAAAAGTGTTCCAATCGTCTATCTAAGTCTTAATTCTTGCTCAGCGGCATCGACTTGTACGGAAAAGCTTCTTCGTACGACTTTCTGGCTCAACTTTTACGTGATTTATAGTTACTTGACCATTTTTGTTCAATGTGTACGAATTGAACGATTGTGACCAAACGGTTCGAAATTTTTCAAAAACCTTCGGACAGAATCGTTCCTTATACCTTTAAGAACGTCTGTGCAAATTTTGGTGCTTCTTTCACAAAATGCACAATTGTTATGGATTCGAACGTGTACCACGGCCACTAAGCGGGCGAGCTGGCCCTCGGCCGTGTCGCGTAGGGAGCAGAGCCACACCAGGGCGGCGTGGTCGGTGCGGACACGGAAAGGACGGCCGGCCAGGTAGGGATGGAAGTGGCGGATGGCTAGAAATACAGCAAGAAGCTCACGGCGCGTGACACAGTAGTTGCGCTGTGGGCGATCAAGGCTCTTGCTGAAGTACACGATGACCCTTTCCTCGCCGTCCTGGACTTGCGAAAGGACCGCGCCGACGCCAACGTTCGACGCGTCGCAGTCCAGGAGGAAGTCCTCGCCGTCGGGATGAGGGAAGGCCAGCACAGGTGGTGATGTAAGAGCCGTCCGCAGCTTTTCAAAGGCCGCCTGCGTCTCGGATGTCCATGCTTCTGGGTGACGCGGTTCAGCGGCGCTGCAACTGTCGCGAAGTTATGGACAAACCTCGAGTAGTACTGGGCCGTGCCGAGGAAGGCGGACAACTCCCTCTTGTCTGCGGGAACTGGCCAGTTCTTGACTTTCTCGATCTTCGCCGGGTCAGTTGCAACTCCTTTCTCCGAGATGACATGGCCGAGGTACTCGAGCTGGTCGGCGAACAGGGAGCACTTGGTGGGGTTGAGCAGGAAGTTCGCCTGCCGCACACGATGCTGCACAACGCGGAGCCTGGACAGCGCCTCTTCGAAGGTCTTCCCACGCACGACGTCATCCAGGTAGACTCGTGACAGAGCGCGCGGCATGAGACGGTCCATCAGCCTCTGGAATGTGGCTGGAGCGTTTAAGAGCCCAAACGGCATGCGCTTAAACTCGTACCGACCGTGACCCGGGAGGCTGACAGCGGGATGTTCCAGTAACCCCATCTCAGGTCGAGCGACGAAAACAATGCCGACCCCCGGAGCGAGTCGAGCGTGTCGTCGATCCTCGGCAGGGGGTACGCTAGTCGTAGCGGTAGCCAAAAGAAAATGGCAACACATACAAAAAGCGTAATTTTTTGGGGTAGGGGTCCTTTAGACCCTAATGTTCGATTTAACCCGCAGCACACTTATTTTGGACAAACAGGGTCCGAAATTTTAACGCATTTGTCAAATATTTGATCAAAAATAACGAAAAGTTTAAAATGATCGGAAAGAGACCATCTCAGGAATGTTTCCGGAAGATTTTGACGTGAGAAAGCGAATAAACCTAACGCCATGTCTGGACGACCTCGCGTTTAGGCCCCAGAGACCGCCATTTTAGAAATCCATTCCATCACGACCCTGGTCTCATCTAGCTTTGGATATTTTGAATTGCAACTCAAAGGACTACCTTATTGTTGTTGACATTCTCAAAATGGCTAGAAATTCTTCAATCACCAAGTAAGCATGCAAAGCAAATCAACCTGCAACTGCTTCAATTGTTCAGTAGACAAGGAATTCCAGACATTATTTACTGTGACAATAATCCTTTTAATTCTAAAGAGTGCCGTGAGTTTTCCAAAGATATGTCATTCCAACTTGTATTTAGTTCTCCAAATTACCCTCAATCGAATGGTCAAATTGAACGATTTTTTGGTGTAGCAAGAAACATCCTTCAAAAATGCAATGAAGACAACGCTCAAGTTGAAATTGCTTTACTAAATTATAAAAACAGTTAAGTCAATAGTCCCAATGCATCACCAGCTCAACTACTGAACAGCCGTCGTCTCAAGACAAAAATTCCTGTAATTAAAAAAAGTAATCCAGCCAGAAAATTTTTGAGAAGCTTGTCCACAGTCAAGAAGTAGCTTCAAATCACTATAACAAGTCAGCTTCCAAGAAAACTGTTTCATTCAAGCCCAAACAATCTGTTCAAATGAAGTATGGAGACAAATGGAAACCCAGGACGGTCATCAGTAAAAATGCCACCCCAATATCATATACGGTAGAATCAGAAGGAAGACAGTATGTCAGAACATCAAGGCACATACGAAGAACTAAAGACTTAGAAAACAAAGAAAAGGCCAAGGCTACTGTGTGCACTGTTTATGATTTAGAAGAAGCTTTAGCTAAAACAAGAGTGCAAATCCCGATACAAGACAACCCGCCAGATTCAGACTCAAGAAGTGATGAAGATTCAAGTAGCACTTCTGATGAAGACTCAGACTCTAACTCTGATGGAAACCGTAATTCTACACTCTCATTTCCTTATGGACACGCTTCCGGATAATTTTGTGCTAACGTACTATGGATCACAAATTATCCATAATATGGATAAAACTGTCCGTATTGCAGGCAATTTGATCCATATTACAGACATGCTTTCATCTCTAAGGTATGGACGAAAGGTCCTATACCTTACGGAGGAGGGCATGTCTGTAATATACACAACGAAATGACATTAGCTACACGGTTAATAAGCGTTGTGGTTTACTAGATGGCTAAAAAATTAGCCCTGGTGCTAAATAAATTAGCCCAGTCTATTCAGTTAATTTTTTAGCCCCGGTGCTAAAAACTCAGCAGAGCCACGATTTTTTTTTCTGCGTGTAGTGATGCAGAGTACTCAGCCTCCAGTTCTCATGAAAATCTAAATGAAAATATTTCAGAAAACTCAGCAGCCAGCTTTTTTGAAGACGAAAACAATAGTACGGAAGAAGTTTTTTATGACTCTACTGATGATGAAAGCTCTGAACTATATGAAACGCCATACTCCAGCAGCAGTGAGGATGACGAAGAAGAAATACCAAAACAAACTTTAAGACAATCATCTAGAATAATGAAGAAGAAAAAATATTTTTGTGATAATAGTTACTGTGAGTATGCTATGTAACAGTTTTCCTATATAACTGTGATAATCATTTTTTTCTCAAGCCTGATTTGTCTTCAATTTTATTGTAACTACTTGTGTTATCAAATTGTGATATTTTTTAAACTGATGTGTTAATTTCTCAATCTATTGACTACCATCAATTTAACTTTATAAAATGTCATCAATTTTTCTCTAATTCTATTTAATCATGTGTCAATTTATTTTCACATTTCATGACCAAATATGTTATGTATTCACCATAGTTCGTAAGACTTATACTTGTATTATATATTCTGTTTTGGTGTGGTGTAACCTATTGTGTGCGATGATTAATTTACATTGTATTTGAACAAAGATTTTTCTCCTCGCTATCTCAAATTCATAAAATCTGGGGGAGATGTTGCATTATATCCACTCATCATATTCTTATTCGCACACACCCACCTTGCTTACTGTCAATACCTATAGTGATCCTCAGTCTGACTTACACCATTAAAGAGTGAACATCGCCAATCAATTATCCAGCTTCCAATTTATTCCAAGTTCCTCGACAACTAAGTTATGCATCAGCCCAGAACATCTTGGAGCCTACCATCCAAAAGTTTACACACCAATTGACGTCCAGTTCAGATCGACATCATGAAGTGTTTAGTTTTGGCACAATTGATACTGCACAGCATTTGGTGTCAACTTTCTACATTTGTTTTACCAGTGAAGATGTAAACAGGAAGTTTAGAAGATTTTCAAGGGTAACATCGACTGCACTGCGGGCGGGTCCTCTAAGTCGACAATCCAGAGTTAAATATCTGCAACTGCGGACAAGTTGAGCACAAAAAATGTTGGCAAAATCACACAGCCGCAGTGCGCTGTTCTGACTTGACGAACACACACGTCCTCCCTCGGCGGCCCCCACTCGCAGACTGATGTAATCGTGGTGTCCAGCTGCAAAGTGTGCACTGCTAGCGAGCCCTCAGGTACTCCGAGCGTCCCGGGGCCGCCCCATCTGCTCCTCTTCTGCTGGCAAGTGCGCCGGACTACGGATTAGCGCCAGCGCCCAGCCGGGGTTTCCTGGGAAGGAAAAATACCCGACGACGGCTGGCTGACCAGGCGAATCAAAAGCGTAGTGGAGTTGCTCATGTTCGTCTCGGAGTGTTATGAAAGCATACTTAGTTCGCTCTGTCAGCGCATAGAGCGACCCGATTGACCCGATGACGGGTTCGCTTCGGCTCGAACCTCCGGCGATCCTTGGCTATACGTCGCTCAGGAGCCTGACAAACCTCGGCGACCCATTGGCGCACCGAGCGCGACCCTCCGCGAACCGATAGCATACCGTGGCGTCGGGTAGGAGCGCAGATCCTAATCCACTTGGTTTCACATCCCGTTCAATCTCTAACAAATCGAGCACTACCGTCAAGTTGTTGGTCCGGGGGTTTACCCTCCAAGGCAGCATGGCGCTAGTTCCAAAGTGCTGGCGGGTACCTTGGCCTTTGCGCGACGATCCCCAAGACGACGCCCTCTGACGTAATTGTCGTCAAAGAAATCCGTTTAAGTGCTAGAGGGAGTTTTCGACTAAAATTTGTGCTTTTTGAAGCTAAAGGTCTCTTTACGACTCTGGTCACTAGGGTGTCAGCGCCGCAGGCCTGGGTAGATCTTCGACAGGCGCGACCAAGCGTAACAGTGTTTCGTGATAAATCGCGAAGCCTACTCGAGACGTGGTTTAGGGTACATCAACCTAGTGAAATTAGAATTGAACGTTTCCCACATTTTTTAATATCACAATAGCACAATAAACTTGTTGGCAGGACACATTTACATTGTAGCACCATTTTGATAATACAGTAATATAGTTTTGTCGGGTGGCTGCTCTTTTCGTCTGTTTTATCTACCAATCACTTAACTTGGCCTTGTCACTGTAACCGACGATCGCGAATAAATTTTGACCACTATCCTACTCGCTTACGCGGTGAAAGTCGTACATGTGCAACTTTAGCTTAAGGGTTCCAAGAAGCTTTGCAGAACAGCTCCTGCAGTTGTACTTGTTTGCCACTCCGCTGTGCATCTCCACATGTATAGCTGGACACATCGGATTTGCCAGGCAAAGTGGGCAGAGAATGGAACCGGGTCTTGCGACGTGGTGAGCCGCTCGGTAGTGCTCGACGAAGTCCTCCCAGGAGGTGAATGACTCACTGCAGCTGGCATTGCTGCACCACCCAACAATAGAGCCTTCCTTTTGGGGCGCATACGCTGCTCCTGCGCGTTTGGGGCTGCAAGCTGGTGGATCATCGGCAACAGGACCACGTCCTGTTGAGGGTAGATCGGCAGAAACGTTTCTTCTAGCAGTGCCATCACTTGCAGAATGGCAGCCACTAGCACTGACGTGCAGCGTCCTTATTACTGCAGACCCCTGACTGAAAAGAAAACGCGTTTAACTGAATATTTACGTTACAGTAGAGTGTCCCGCTTTTTGAAAAAAGTCCGAATGTTTTTCCGCGCCCAAGCTTTTTGGATTCTTTATAGAAAATAAAGATTTACCTGTCTCGGCGATTTCCCGATTGAGATAATACCAAGACTGCCTCCATGAGCAGGCAATTCAATGCGTTCGGAGTTTTGAAGAAAATTAGATCATCAAACAAAAAAAGCATTTTGGCTGCCCCTGTGTGGTAGGCATCCAAGATTACAGGCAGGCGTACTCTGTGGGCATGTTTTAATAAAAATAAGCACAAGAGACTTTATGTTTACTATGCCGGGGACACGTATGGCATAAAAATGTGCGTGAAAACGGGTTTTGGGGCGTGTTTTGCACGTTCCGGCCCCTTTAACGCCCGTTCTGCCACCTCGAGGCGGTTGCCCCTGTTGCATTCTGAAAAATACTCAAAAGAATCAAATAGAGCTTTGAACGACGAAAATCGACCGATTTTTTAATGAAGTTACAGTTTTTTAAAGTAAATCGTCACCACTGCAAAACTTTGAGACCGTTGCGCATCCACCAATTTTGAGAAATCAGGAAATCGCCGAGACACGTAAATCTTCATTTTCGATAAAGAATTCAAAAAGCTTGGGCGTGGAAAAACATTCGGACTTTTTTCAAAAAGCTGGACACCCTAAAGTTCGCTAAAGTTACAAGCAATGAAGCGTTCTGTGAAACACAGCAGCATTTTACAGCGAAGTTTCCGGTTATTTCCGGAAGAATTCCCAGTATTAAATTGTTCGTGAGCCTTGCTTGTAAAAATGAAGTTTGGCAGTCTTCAGATTTGTTTGATAACTAGTTTACTGTCAAAATTCCTTCAATACGCGTTTTTCCGGAGGCCACCATGACTCCGTACACTGTAAAACTTTAAGTCATCACTTTACAAAAAAGTCACTCCTTAATTTTACTAATAAATGGTTTATCACAAGTGGTCAGATGATTGTTTCGTCACGTGACAAAACAATCGTCAAAGCTTGTGAAATGAATATGTTGTCACATAACTGGAAAAGATAAATTCGGTACGATGGGAATCGAACCTGGGATCTTTGGTGTGGAAACAAGCGTCCTTTAACCACACGGCTACCGAGGCTATCTGAACGGGGTCATGCTGGCATCAGGAGACCAACGATGAGCGCTTATTTGCTTCCAGGTTTGTGACAGTTATTTTGTTAGGTGACGAATGTTTTATTTAACTCGGTTGACGAAAAGGTGATCACAAGTGACGAATGGTTCGTCACAAAGTGACGATTCTGGTTCATCTCAACCCTTGTGACAACTATTCGTCACGATATTTTTTGTCACATGACGATTCAGTGTAAGAGTGATAATATATTACACAATTGTGTATGATGACAAATTCTTGCTAGAATTACAAGAAAAAAATAGTTAATCGTATACAACAGTGACTCCTCGAGCTGCAGTCACTGAAGTATACCATTTACTGTAAAAAAAAATTGTTGTCACTTAACAAATTCGTTGTTAAGTTTTTAACTGACTCGTGTTGCTGTACAACAGCTTCGTTTGTCAATAAACAGCAAAAGTTGTCCAGTTACAGAAATAAAAAAAGTGAGTAAAAACAAAATGGTGCCCAATAGTCCAATATTAACAATGCATTGACAACAAACGTAGTTGCTTTTCAGCAACTTCTGTTTTTCTCGAACAACTGAGCTGTTGGTCAACAACTGAGCTGTTTTTTAACAACTAATTTTTACAGTGCATTGGGAAGGGAATTTTGAGTAGAATCAGGAAAAATCTTTATAGGTTACAGCCCCCTTTTTCAAATCACATTTTCCTAACATAAAATTTTCTTACGATTTATATTCCCAATTAGCCTTCCCAAAAGCAATAATTCCAAAATTTTGTTTTACCCATCCTATTAATTTCCTGTTATATTATTTTCCCAAATCAGTAGCCTTCCCCAAAACCGCTGGCACTGCCAGTATTTTTTCCAGCTGTTTGAATCTCTTCTATAAAATATATCACCGTCGTACGTAAGTTTCGAGCCCCCACGACGTGACGTTATAATTTCTGGATCCATGCCTCCCTTGCAGCTGTCTCGAGGCAAGTGTGGCAAGTGTCTCCCGTGGCCTCCTCGCAACAATGCAACAATGGCACATATGGCCTCTCCTGTTTAAATGGGAAAGGCAAATAAGGCCTTCGGGAAAATAGTTTTGGGAATGATTTGGCATATCGATTTGGGACTTTACGATTGGGATATTCATATTGAGATAATAGGATTTGGGAAACAAAATTTTGGGACCTCATAAATTGGGAATTTAGTTCTGGGAAAAAGGGGCCGCAACGCTCTTTATATATTAGCGCTCGAGTCTGGTTTTCCTCAAAATGAAATAAATATGCGTCGCCGCTAACCTTAAGATGAACTTTGAAGATGACAGAATAACTTACGTTTATTATACGTTTATTGCGCTGAGCGTCACTGCGCGTCACGCACGTCTTCGTCATAAGCATCACGGGAAGCACAAGGCATTTTGCAATAAATGTAAAAATTGTTATCTAAGCAACGTTTGAGGAGGAAGGGCTGCTGTTTTGAGTTAGTCGTAGTCTCTAACGCATGGGCAATGTTTAACAAGAAGGCCCGCCCTTCTGCCAAACGGAGTTGCCAGCTCCACTTCGCTGCGCCGGCAACTCCGTTCGGCAGGGGCCGGGCCTGCTTAGCCTGCCGGCGGCGAAGGTCGGCCCTGTGGCCCGACCATTTCAGTCTCGCTTTTTGATGAAGAGCATAATCAAATGAATAATGTGACCAGTAAATCACTGTGCATATTCGAGTAAACTAACGCGTCCGGCGGGGAGCCTGCGGCCCTAGAAATTTGTTCCCTGGATATGACAAAAGACAGTAACAGGGCAACACCGTGACTACACCCCACCCTTCTGTTTTGCTTAAGAATTAAAAAAATGAACCCGCGCAGTTTGTAGATTGTATTGTTTTTCTAACAATCTTAAAACTTGACTTTTTGCAATTGTTTTCAATGTTATGATATGGCAAATCCGAGGATAGTTCCCGATTTAAAATGTGTTGCTTTTTTTTTTGGGGGGGGGGGGGGGCTTCCTCCGTCATTTTACGATTGGACGCCTCCTAGTACGCCTTTATGTGCAACGTGGTCATTTTCGCCGTATTTTCGTCCAAAAAAACGCACTCTAGCGCCCAAACGATGCAAGATAGAGTCAAACGGACAAAATTTTAGCCCTATGAGCTCTACTTTCACAAATTACCCCTTAGGAGATCATAAAACAAATACTTCTTTCCTACTTTTTGGACCAACCCCTATTTCTTTGTTACCTTCTTTCACCCCCTTAGGGGTGGTTGCCAGGATTTGCACCAGGCGTTTCGTTGTCCAGGAGTAACCCCTAAGATACCCTGAAATTCGCAGACCTCTAGCTCATCTCCTTCCTCTTACACGGACGACGGACAGACAGACGGACTGGACACGAGAGCGGTTGCATAAGCCCACGTTAATGCTTTCTTAAAAGCAGAAGGGCGGGCTAATAATGCTTTTTTAAAAGCAGAGGGGCGGGCTAAAAAACCCCAGCCGTAACGATCAATGTCAGGACTAGCAGTAAACGTAAGTTATTCTATCATATTCAAAGTGCATCTGAAGGTCACCGCCGACGCATATTTAATTTTGAGGAAAACCAGACTCGAGCGCCAATATATAAAGAGTGGATTCTACTCAAAAATTCCTTTCCGATGCTATACTTGAGTGACTCCAGCTCGTGGAGTCACTGTTGTATACAATTACCAAAAAATCTTAGTATTCCAAAATGCTTTCTAAAGGTGTCCTCCAAGAAACCCTCCGAACTTTTTTAAGTTGTGTCCGAATATTAAAATTATAACTAAAACCTAGGATGCGTGGGAAGGATCTGACTGTATTGGAAAGTAATGTATTCGCCATATCGGCCCGAGTAGTTTTAGTGTAAACAAAATTAGTGACTTTACCGATAATTCGTGTAATCTTGTGGACACCGAGGTGTAATTTTAAAGAACGTGCTGACGAACCGTTCCGATCCAAATTAGATTTGCTGAACAAACCCGAATCAATTTCATTTTTTTTTTAATGTGGGCTAGGATATTCTAAATTGCGTAAACCAAGATTTCGAGGCCAACTCTGCGGTCATAACCCGCTAGTTGACAAGCGGTGTGGTAAGAAGAGGAGACGGTTGCCAACGGCAATAAATGGGCAGTACATAAGGGCGCATGCGCGGTCTACCAACCATTGGGTATCACAGTCAAGATAGCAATGTCTTACATGCTGTTGGTACCTCAAAAATCGCGACTCCCGCAATACAGGGGCGGGAGTGGGAAGTTATGGAAGTTGCCTACCTACTAGGGGCGTGTTACATTTTTCAGTTTTCGAAATTTGGGTGTTATGAGTCAATGACACTCAGATGCCCGCAAATTTATCAGATAATTGGAAGAAAGCCCTCCTAAATCGCAATTAACATGTTCATAATGGAAATACGGTGAAATTCTGGAGATGTTTTTGTACAAAAGCCGAGGGGGTAATCACTACGGAAAGTAGGTATACACATTTCCATAAAAGTTAAAGTGAAAGTGGCAAAAAGTTGACAGAAAGTGATGAAAACTGAAAGAAAATGTCCACAAAAGCGACTTATCGTGCGTTGATCAGATCAAAAATGAATAAAATAGAGGGGATATAGGCATAGAAATGAAGTAAACGCTGTAAAACGGTGAAAAAGTGAATAAAAGTGGAAAAGTGAAAAGTTGAGGGTTACGCATTTTCACGGAGTGATTAGCCCCTCGACAAAATCAAAACGAGCGAGAACACTTTTTGACTCCATATTTGAATTCTAGATCAGATGATGAGAAAAAAAATAGGTCGATTTGGTGTATCAATGCAAAGCAACGATAAAGGTAGAAGTACTTGTAGATTTTGTAGTATGCTACATTTGAGTTAGTCCACTGTAAGCTGGAGTTGCGGGCGAGAAGAACCGTTTTATTTGACAACTCAGAATCAATTTAAAAGGGGTTTTTAACGTAATTTCACGTTTTTCTTTTAATATTTTATTGCCTATTATTGCCCAGCCCCCACGACGTGACGTTATAATTTCTGGATCCATGCCTCCCTTGCAGCTGTCTCGAGGCAAGTGTGGCAAGTGTCTCCCGTGGCCTCCTCGCAACAATGCAACAATGGCACATATGGCCTCTCCTGTTTAAATGGGAAAGGCAAATAAGGCCTTCGGGAAAATAGTTTTGGGAATGATTTGGCATATCGATTTGGGACTTTACGATTGGGATATTCATATTGAGATAATAGGATTTGGGAAACAAAATTTTGGGACCTCATAAATTGGGAATTTAGTTCTGGGAAAAAGGGGCCGCAACGCTCTTTATATATTAGCGCTCGAGTCTGGTTTTCCTCAAAATGAAATAAATATGCGTCGCCGCTAACCTTAAGATGAACTTTGAAGATGACAGAATAACTTACGTTTATTATACGTTTATTGCGCTGAGCGTCACTGCGCGTCACGCACGTCTTCGTCATAAGCATCACGGGAAGCACAAGGCATTTTGCAATAAATGTAAAAATTGTTATCTAAGCAACGTTTGAGGAGGAAGGGCTGCTGTTTTGAGTTAGTCGTAGTCTCTAACGCATGGGCAATGTTTAACAAGAAGGCCCGCCTTTCTGCCAAACGGAGTTGCCAGCTCCACTTCGCTGCGCCGGCAACTCCGTTCGGCAGGGGCCGGGCCTGCTTAGCCTGCCGGCGGCGAAGGTCGGCCCTGTGGCCCGACCATTTCAGTCTCGCTTTTTGATGAAGAGCATAATCAAATGAATAATGTGACCAGTAAATCACTGTGCATATTCGAGTAAACTAACGCGTCCGGCGGGGAGCCTGCGGCCCTAGAAATTTGTTCCCTGGATATGACAAAAGACAGTAACAGGGCAACACCGTGACTACACCCCACCCTTCTGTTTTGCTTAAGAATTAAAAAAATGAACCCGCGCAGTTTGTAGATTGTATTGTTTTTCTAACAATCTTAAAACTTGACTTTTTGCAATTGTTTTCAATGTTATGATATGGCAAATCCGAGGATAGTTCCCGATTTAAAATGTGTTGCTTTTTTTTTTGGGGGGGGGGGGGGTGCTTCCTCCGTCATTTTACGATTGGACGCCTCCTAGTACGCCTTTATGTGCAACGTGGTCATTTTCGCCGTATTTTCGTCCAAAAAAACGCACTCTAGCGCCCAAACGATGCAAGATAGAGTCAAACGGACAAAATTTTAGCCCTATGAGCTCTACTTTCACAAATTACCCCTTAGGAGATCATAAAACAAATACTTCTTTCCTACTTTTTGGACCAACCCCTATTTCTTTGTTACCTTCTTTCACCCCACATGTATAGCTGGACACATCGGATTTGCCAGGC
>NW_026267298.1:485266-491129 GCF_000697945.3 Frankliniella occidentalis | reverse complement strand
CCCCACCCCCTCTCGGTGTCGGCGCCTCTGCCGCAATATAGTATGGCTCTGATAGAATACAATGCAGAGGAAGACGCGTGTTATTACCAGTCCTGATGTACAGAAGGCGAGTCTCCCTGGGTGGCCAGACTAGAATCTTGCTCAGAAATCGACGAGACGCGATTTAAGTCCGTCAAGCCCGGGCGATGCGAACTTGGTGCCGTCATCCCCGAGAGGCTGGAAGTCGGAGTTCCGTCAGAGGGTAAGCCGTGAGGCTGCCCCCTTCGCGGGACCCTAGGGATGTCGAGTCCGCAAGCCTGCACGCTCGTTCCGGGTCTTTTGGAGCTCTTCATCTTGGTCTGCCGAAGCCAGGGCGCACGGGACGACAGGCCTCCCAGGCGCGCAGGCTGCGACCGCCTCCTCGTGGGGGTCTCGTGAATATCTGCACAGAAAATTTTTGTTAGACGAACCCACTGGGGTCGTCCCTACCTGACAGCGCGGCGCAGCGACATGGTTAACAAGCAGGCCCTCCCCTTCTGCCAAACAGAGTTGCCAGCTCCACTTCGCTGCACCGGCAACTCCGTTCGTCAGGGGCCGGGCCTGCTTGGCCTGCCAGCGGCGATAGTCGGCCCTGGCCTTCGGTCATTACAGTCTCGCGATTTACCGAAGTGCATAATCAATTAAATAATGTGACAAGTAAATCACTTTGCATTTTTGAGTAAACTAACGCGTCCGGTGGGTGGGGGCCCTGCGGCCCTAGAAATTTGGTCCTTGGACATGACAAAAGACTGTAACGGGGCAACACCGTGACTACACCCCACCCTTCTGCTTTGCTTAAGAACTACAAAAAAAGGACACGCGCAGATTGTATACTGTAGATTGTATAATGTTTGTCAAAGTCTTAAAACTTGACTTTTAGAAATTATTTTTAAGATATCTACCTCTTGCACCTAAACGGTTAAAGATACGTAAAACGGAGGGTTCTTTCTGACTCAGAATGTGCTATTTTGGGGGGGTACTTCCTCTGACATTTTACGATTGGACGCCTCCTTGTACGTCTTCATGTGCAACGTGGTCATTTTCACCGTATTTCCGTCGAAAAAAACCACTCTAGCGCCCAAACAGTGCAAGATAGAGGCAAACGGACGAAATTTTAGCCCAAAGGGCTCTACGTTCACGAGTTACCCCTCAGGGGCCCATACAAAACACTGATTTTCTACCTTTTGGACCAACCCCTATTTCTTTGTTACCTCCTTTCACCCCCTTAGGGGTGATTGCCAGGATTTGCACCAGGCGTTTCGTTGTCCAGGAGTGACCCCTAAGATACCCTGAAATTTGCAGACCTCTAGCTCATCTCCTTCCTCTTACACGGACGACGGACGGACAGACAGACGGACACGAGAGCGGTTGCTTAAGCCCGCTTTAATGCTTTTTTAAAAGCAGAAGGGCGGGCTAAAAACCACCTGTTGCATTACAGCCGGGTCTCACGGAAAAAAGAGACTTATGCCCAGTCCAAAAATCCCATGGAAT
This sequence comes from Frankliniella occidentalis, assembly GCF_000697945.3. NCBI lineage: Eukaryota > Metazoa > Arthropoda > Insecta > Thysanoptera > Thripidae > Frankliniella > Frankliniella occidentalis. Next base: position 489,620 of record NW_026267298.1, on the reverse strand, counting down.
TCCATGATCTCTTTTCCATGGATAGAGGTCTGTTTTCCATGTGAGATGCACCATATTCCATGTGGTGTCAGTTTCCATGGGCGTTCTACCATAGAAAGGTGTTTTCCATGGAACAAGATTCCATGGAATATCGCTTTCCATGTGAGGACTCTAAGGAAAAGTTCTCACCATGGGTAAAGGCTCCATGGAAAAATTCTTCCCATGCGAGAGGACTTCATGGAACGGTTGTCTTTCCATGGGGTGACCTATCCCATTGGGCACTTGCCTATCTTTACCATGGAAACAATTTCCCATGAAAATGAAAAGTGCTGTCGAATCTATGATTATTGGAATTTCGATCTGAAATTTGGCACGTAGCATCTACAATGAATTTTAGTAGGGCCGTTTAAATTTCATTCAAATCTGAGAACTTTTTTCTGGCAACTCGAAAACGGCTGGAGCTAGGCAAAAACGGACACCAGATTTGGCTCCGCCTCGATTCCGACACCCTACATACATGCTTCATTTCTATCGATTAGACTTCCGTTTGTCTTTTTAGTGGACTTTAATATTTTGGTATTACTCCATGGAGTTAGTGCTCTTCCATGGTGACGGTCAACTGCCAGGGAAACTTATTTCCATGGAAACTACCTCACATGGAAGTGGGCAAAAAATAAATGGAAAGTTACATTCCATGGGGAAATGTCTCCCATGACATTCCTTGATGTCCCATGGCTCATGGGAACGATCATGGGATTTCTAGACTGGGTAGTTCTCAGAACTTACAAATCGCTTGTCCTCAACTCAAAGCACGCATGGCACAGCGCCTCTAGTGGACTCGGTTTCATGAGCGTCTCGCAAAGATACTTGGTTTCATAAGAGGCCCTGCGTCGTGCGTGCTTTGAGTTACGAACGAGTGAAATGAGGTATTTTAGCGGTTAGAAGAACAGGAAGAAGTTAAAAGAAGGCCGCCGCGGAACATAATAAACGGTCAACTGTTTTCTCGACCACTAGGAAGACCAAAGAAAACCTAAGAAGACTGAAAAATACACGAAAGAGCTAGCTCATTTTGACCTTAAATATTTATAGGCAAACCCCCCAAAATTCCGGAAGACCAGAATCATTGTGGGAAGACCGAAACATATCCGGGAAGACCGTATTAATCAGGGGAAGACTAAGAAATTCGTCGGAAGACCAGAAAAGTTGTGGGAAGACCAGAAAGATTGTGGGAAGACCAGGGAAAAAATGGCAATTGAAAGCCAGGAAGACCAAGGAAGACCAAGATAATATTAAGGAAGACCAAGAGAATACCCCAAAAACCAAGAGAAAATCGAAGAAAACCTCATTTAGCCTTGAAATTCTTTAAGAAAACCAAAGAAAACTCAGGAAGACCGAATAAAACGTAAGAAACCCAAGAAAACCACTAGATGACCAGGAAAACACAAGGAAAACTCAGGAAAACCGGGAAGCCTACATCATGTGTACACCCGCAGACCACAGTTGGGGACCCTTCGCAGCTAATAGTTGCCTCCGTCAAGAGTTAGTTGCGACAGCGAATCTGTATTCTGACAGCGTAACACTTTGTAAGAACAAACCGGTTGGCTACTGCAGCGACAGCGCTGTAGGAAATAACTTTTGACCATGAGACTAGAACGGTGTAATAGACAGGAGACCACCAGGCGGAAGAAACGGTCCTACGCGACCGTAAACCATGCGCGGGCCCAGCCGTGCGGCCGTCCGTGCTGGAGTTCTGCAGAGCGCGTGAGAGCAGATTGAAAATCTTAAACTTCAGTACCTTGCCGTGTTAACCTGTTAACCCTGTATGCGTTGCAAAGCGCACGGTCTGTACTTTCCATAGGTATTTTTGTCGTAATTATCCGAGGTCTGGGAGCTGAGATACTTTAGGTAGAATACGAATGCTACCTAAAGTTTCGCAGCTCGCAGAGATTTTCAAGATTTTTAATCAACTCTCACGCGCTACACAGCGCTCCGGCGGCGGGCGGCGGTGGAACGGCTGGACCCGCGCATGGTTTACGGTCACGTGGGAGCGTTTCTACCGCCTGCGACCACCTATATAAGCTGTTACAGCAAATTTCTTGTATATCCCAAAATTACCTCAATTATCAGTTCTGGCAAGCTAATTCTTTTCCGTGGTGGTAATCAACCCAACAATGACTAGTCCACTCCGCGCGCGCCCGCCACCTTTGCGGAAAAAAAAGGGTACAGTTATGAAACAAAGGGTGCATAAAGGCACTCACACACCACGAAAAGGAACGCACCAATAATTTAAACAATACTTTACATGCCTTCAAAGTTCCTATGACACCTTGGGCGATTATATTTCCTAAACCTTAGGCTGGATTTGCATTTTGCAGTTTACAAAATTCCAATTCATTTCATGAATTCCATTCGAAAGAGACAGAAATTCTCCTTTGGATGATACCAATATTACATTTTCGATTAAAAAAAGCGACTTGGGCGGTTTCCCGGAGCGTCGAGGCGTGAAATGGTAACGCTCAATATCGTCCGAATCTCGTCGTTTTCTTTGAGGTGAAAAACGACCGAAATACAACCAATGTACGAGGACTTATCGAGGTTTCTCGTCACACCTTCGATGCTTCCACGCCGTAGACCAGCCGTGCTGTGGTCGCGCCACTGGTAAAATACACGACCAAAATGCGACGAGATCACGTCGAGACGGGAAGACCCATTGTCACCAGCGCCTCGACTGTTTCTCGTCGTAATCCCGTCCCCAAAACTACGACCAATAAGCAACGTAGTGGCTGGACCGCTGGCCTAGCCACCGCCGCCACGTCTTATACAATCGTCACGCGACCAGAAGGTTCCCACTACCGCCACGGCGCAACCCCACGCGTCATGAGATATTGTCTAGCGATATCCGGGCGTTCAATGTGCTGCTCTCGTTCTGGTTAAGGGGATACACTTGCTTCTCTACAAGAGAAATTACCATGCTTTCCGGAGTAACCTGGTGATGAAAGTCTGTTTTTATTTTATTTTGGTGGTTATTTAAAATCCTATGAATAGAATAATTTTATCTGAACAGTCATTGTTTGCTGTTTTATAACTCGCTTCGTTTTTCATTTTTTCGGTTTAACTCAATGAGTGCAGCCAAGTGTTTGTAAGCGGAGCTCTACTTCACTATTACTACAGAAGTTACAAGGCAGCGCCCAAGCACTTCAAAACAGTACTAAAACATCTCCTACCGGAAGGGTTGCTCCGTTGATCAGGCATGCCATATTTAGTCTGGAGGGGAAAGGCGAGACTGTAGCTGTTCCGGTGTTGCTACTCAGTGCAATAAGTAGTAAGACGAGTAAGGCATGTATGTGCTTTCTCATATGTACTATTTAATGTAAACTCTACATTGAATTCATTTCATCCTTTGTTTTCTAGCCTATGTGTCCACAAACACCGGCGCAAGTGAGGGCGACGGGCGACTACAACCCCCAGTCAATTGTGCGCACTTGTGTGTACAACCGTCGGGATCAGCAGCACAAGAGGCGAAGTGCCCCACGCAGCGGCGCGCGAATAATCCACCAGCGCCTCCACCCCCGACCACTTCTCCACATCCACCCCCGGCTCCATCTCAACCCCTACCTCAATCCCCGCCTCCACCTCTAGCATGACCTCCACCCGAGCCTCTGCCTCCACATCTAGCATGATCTCTGGCTTCAACCCTGGGTTCACCCCTGGCTTCATCCCCCGCTGCGCCCCCGGCTTCGCCCCCAGCTCCACCCATAACTCTGCTACCGTTGTGGGATTCCAGCCTAGCGGAGCCCAACCCCATTATCTCTGGCGGGCTGTTGAGCAGCTTTCCGACCAACAGTACTAAGACGTTGCTCACGGGGACGACGACAGCTCATCGTCCTCCGCGCTCACCCGGCTGGGCCTTGGTTTCGCGGGGTACAAGTTGCTTGCACCAGGACTCCTATCACAAGCCAACCGTGTTTAATTTTAATTTTGTTGACAAAGTCTATTTTCTGTTTGATTTTTAGCAGGTGTGATATCTTAACATTTTGACTAAACTTAAAGAATATAAAAGTAACTTTAAGGTGTGAGCTAACTTTTACTCTCCAAAAGGACAGAGAACCAAGCTTATACCAAAAAATAATCACTTGGCCGATGCACTGCAAAAAATTATGACAGGAAAACTACAGATCGTCCTGCTAATTATTTTCCAGGAACTTCTGTTATTCGAATAACAGCATCGATGTAGTTTTTATGGTTAAAATTTGGTACAGGGAGCAATGTACAGGACCACTGTAAGGCAAAAGCGCGGACAAAACTGTCTACAGTGGAGCCGTATTCGTACACTGTACCGTGTAAATCCTGGGCTTTCCGGTGCTACAGCAACACT
>NW_026267298.1:481529-484951 GCF_000697945.3 Frankliniella occidentalis | reverse complement strand
GATTCGATTCGGTTCGAATCCGAATTAAATATCTAAAATCTCGAACTCGAAGTAATACCGCCAAAATATAGCATTTTTCGGTAAAATACCGCACTTTATCATCAATTCATTCAGAATTTGGTTCTAATCCGAACTGAATCGAATCTAATTTGTGCTGATTCGGGGAGAAAAAATTAAAATTCGATTCGATTCGGCCTGAAAAAAGGGAGATTCGCACACCTCTTATCAGGTGTACACAGAGTTGGTAATCACTGGTAATCTACACACTCTTGAGGGTCCTTTCAAAGGACAAATTTGTTGACTGACATGCATTTTTGTGCACATCTCGTCTAAATGCAATCGCTCATGTTTAATAATGTGCACAAAAATGCATCTGCCTCGGGACAAAAAATGGTTGTTTCGATTTAGAATGCAGGCGAATTGTACCTAGTTTTTATTGGTAATCTTTGGTAATCATTGGTAATCCTTGGTAATCTTTACAATTTGGTAATCCGGTGTACACATTTTTGATGGAGTTGGGCACCCCTCGCTCTTGGCGCTAGAGGCATCAGTGAAAAACACTCTATTAGGCACTAAGGGAATCAGTGAGTGAGCGCCCGAGCGTCGCTTCAGCCCTCTGCTCTTAACCTGCCTATAACAATACTAGGCTCCCCGTCCCCCTGTCCCTGCACAACAATACTGTCCGACGCCGGCCGCTTTGCCCTGACCTTTACCTCCTTCTCTCCTGCAAAAAGCAGCAACCATTAACAAATTACAGCTAAATTTTGAATAAATGTGAATAGAAATTAGTAAACAGAGACCTTTTCTTAAATTTGTGTTATCTGCTTTCAAGATAGATTCTTGATGTTTAGCAGATGATGCCTTAAATACCTAATGACTAAACATAAAGAATATGTAAGTAGTTTTAAGGTGTCAGCTAGCTTTTACTCTCGATGCCAGAAGAGAACCAAGCGAAGACCAGAAAACAATTATTTCTTTGGCGCTGCACGCTGCGGGAATGGCGTACGAGTGCCCGAGCGCCCGAGTGTCGCGCTAGGCCCCTTCCCACTACCCTGCCTAACAATACCCGGACCCAGCGGGCAGGACCAGCTCCCCTGCCCAACAACACTAGGCCAGCCGCTCTGCCTACTGGTCCCCAATCTTCCCCTCTACGCCGCTATTCCGACGAAGAGAAAGATTGCAAATAACACGCAGCCATAAGCAAATGACACCTAAACATGAGAGAAAATTTAGAACACAGACAACAGACCTATTCTTATATTTGTATCATCTGCTTTCAAGCCCGATTCTTGATAGAGATTTTTAAATTTTGTGTGATAAAAGTTTTGTTTTTGTCTTTTTAAGCCCGCCCTTCTGCTTTGAAAAAAGCTATCCAGCGGGCTTATGCAAACGACCTCGTCTGTGTGTGTGTGTGTGTCTGTCTGCTCCACTAGAAATAGATGTGCTAGAGACTTGCAATTTTCAGGGTAACTTAAGGTCCACTCCTAGAGAACGAAATGCCTACGGCAAATCCTGGCAACCACCCCTAAGGGTGTGAATGGGGGTATCGAAGGTTCAAAAATTCTCCCGAAAAGTAATTTTTTTTTTAGTGTTCTCCTGAGGGGTAAGTCGTCAAAGTAGAGCCATCTGAACGATAATTCCTCTCCGTTTTGCTCTATCTCTAACCGTTTAGGCGCTAGAGGGTCTTTTTTGACGAAAATAAGCTAAAAATTGCCATAGTGAACAATAAGTTGTAGAAAAAGGCATAAAAACCGCAAAATAGGAAAGAAACTCTTCCCCCACCCCAAAAAACGTTTTCTAAGCAGAAGGGTGGGTTGTAGTCGCGGTGCTTCACCGTTACATCCATTTCTCGTGTGTACGGGGCAAACTCAAAGATGACGGGTTTAGGAGTGGGCGAGGGGTCCCCCACTCGTCAACTCGTTGTACACGAGGAAAAATACTCGCAAGGTACTCGCGGCAACTCGCGACAACTCGCGAAAAGTTCGCGAAAACTCGCGAAAAGTTCGCGAAAACTCGCGAAAAAAACGACAAATACTTGCCTACTACTCGCGGATACTCGCAATTACTCGCATAAACTCGCGGATACTCGCTAATACTCTCGAATACTCGCGGATACCCACGCACCTCGTTGTACACCCACTTGGAGAGTGGAGAACCCCTCGGGAGTGGGCCCAAGGCCCGCTACATCATTCGATCATGCTCTTCAGCAAATCGCGTGACAGAAGTGGTCGGGCCGTAGCTTTTTTTTCGACGAAAATACGTTTGAAATGGCCACGATTTACATAAAGACGTACAAGGAGGCGTCCAATCGTAAAATGCCAGAGGAAGTACCCCCCACAAAACTGTCTACAGTGGAGCCGTATTCGTACAGACTATCTAGTATTGTTATTATGAGAGTTACAACTGCTAAATTTAGTTGATATCTGTCATCGAAGGGTAGGAATTAGAAACCCAACTTTTTGCCATAGATGGTTTAGAATTAGTTTTCAATTCTCTTTCAAATGGTGCAGTCAGTTTTGACCTTTCTGCAAAGATTAATTGAGTTTTAACTATACCCCCTCTCAAAGACTGTGTTTTTGCATCAGCATTTTGTGAATTTATTGGCTGAGCGATTAGCGAAGCCTATTACTCCAGTGATGATCAAAAAGTTTCAAGTCTGTATGTTTGTCTGTCTGTACGCACGATGACTCAAAATGGTTTGAGCTAGGAGACTCTAACTTTTATTGTAGCTTTGTATCATAAAAAGGAAGAACTTGCAGAAGTCACAAAGGGGGCGGGGAAAAGTAATAGGTACCCGAAATACGTACCGTACGCAGCACCAGCGCCAATGCGTCGATGAAAGTGGACCAAGTGGTTTTGAAGTGACAACGGGCTTACGCACGAAGCCGGACAGATGCTGCAGAAGTATGCACTTCTAGCGTGGTTCCTCAGATGGGCCTCGCGGTCTGAGTCCCGTATGTTGGCCGCGCAGCGCGGGCATACGAAGTGGTGCGCCTTGACGTGCGCCACTGTGTGGTGGTGAAAGTGTGCCTCCCACGACGCGAAGCGCTGGTCGCAGCCACCCTTCACGCACCACCCCACGACGACGGCAGTGCTGCTGCTGCTGGTGGTACAGGGGGGCGTAGAGGTGGCGGTGACACCCGAGGGAGGCGACCAGGCGGGCTCCTGTAACGGTGCCTCATCCGGGGACGCGGCCACGACAGGGGGTGGAACTGCCCGCAGGAAGACGTCCGACGAGCCAAATTTGTCGATGTGGAAGGCATCCTTCACCGATATCCTGCGTTGCGTGGAGGGTGCACTCACGAGACTTTTAACGAGGCCTGCAAGCAAACCGGAAAACTGTTCTCAAAAGACACAGAAACGCTGGGCTGCGCCTTGTTTGAAATTTTCTGTATTGGAAAAAGTCGTTCAGCTTCCGGGGG
>NW_026267298.1:480943-481479 GCF_000697945.3 Frankliniella occidentalis | reverse complement strand
GGTCCCGTTTACATGCGATTGTGGTCATACGGAGGTCATGTGGGACTAAACGTGTTACCAGGAACAACGACAGTCCGTGGTCGGTTGAATACAGTTTGAAGTTTAATGCATTGACCACATGCAAGTCAATGAGTGCCCGTGAGACCTCCTTAGAGCAAAAATCGAGACACTCAATTTTCAGTCTTTTTTTCTGTCTTAGAAAAAAAGGGCAATGATCAAAAAAAAAAATTTTTAAACAAATATTGCTTAAATGGTTGGTGAAATATTCACAAGAACTATCAAACTCGAAAGGCGTGGCTATCAATTTTGATAAAATGTTTTAATGCTGATTTAGTTTGACATTCCGATTATATGAAACGTTGTCCCATCCTCAAGGCTTGTACGGTTTGAAAGTTAGGTATCTTTCTAACTGTCAAATTTTTGAGTTTGCGCTAATTTAGAGCGACTGAACCTATTTCGGATCAGATTTTTGTATTCCCGCGCTATACCAAAGCACACAGGTTTTAGAAGAATCGCGTAGAAAGGCACCTAAAGGT
>NW_026267298.1:455289-477853 GCF_000697945.3 Frankliniella occidentalis | reverse complement strand
ATTTTCAATATAAAGCTATAGAGGTAACAGTATACTAGAAATATTAAGCATAAATGCGGTGGTACAGACGACGATGGTGATGCAGGTCTTCTCCAGTTAGAAATTGTGCAGTGCAGATAGGACATCCATACTTCTCCCACACAGATCTATGCATCAGCATATGGGTATCCATATGCTCTGGATAAAACAGACAAAGGTCGCACAGAGCTGCACTTCCCTTAGAGTGAGACGCTCTAAAGTGCTGCACAAATTCCTCCCACGACCAGAAAGACGAGCTGCAACTGGCACTACAGCACCAGCCGATCCCCAGAGCACCACGCCGACTTTTCCGAGCCTCACCCAGCAGAGCATCGGCACTGGCAACAGCCTCTGATCGCAAGCTAGATACACCTGGTACTTCATTGTCATTTTGCTGCAGGCAAAGCCCTTCGCGCCCAGGATCATCGGTCTTTCTGATTGGAATCTTGGGCAGCAAAACGTAGGGCTTTAGTTTCGGATTTGCCGACAGCCGCACCAAATCAAAATCAGAACATGCCGCAGACACCTTTCTATCTGCACACAAGACCGATGAAGGAGCAGTGCAGGACTTCGAAAGTATGTTCGGTGGGCTGAGCATGCTGCGGAACTCCTTTCGTACACAAATGCGAGGTCTGCCTGACGAACCTGCAACCAAAGGAGTAGCGTAAGAAAGAAGAATATACTGTTATTTAGACAAGAGTTCCGATATTTAGATAACTGTTAGCCACCGAAGTTTCAAAAGAATATCCAGGACCCAAAGAGCTTAGGGTTATGGAGGACGTCACTATGCCATCTTTGTGACCCTTTCAGTTACGGTTCTTGCAAAAAAAACATATTTCGGAAATCAACTTAACAGATCGGTTCTAAACGGTAGGCCAACCCTTGAGAACCGATCTGCACTGTTAGAAAAAATCCTGGGATTTCACGGAGAAACACTCGTGAAAAGTAGTGACAAAGTCGTTTGGGATTTCCCAAAGAACTCTGTAGATTTCGCGGGTCGAGTTTAACTTTGAAACACATACACGAATAAAAACTTCCACCTTCAACATCTTTTTTAGTACACAGCAAGTGTTCCGCCAAACAAAGTTGCCAGCTCTGCTTCGCTCCGACGGCAACTCCGTTCGGCAGGGGCCGGGCCTGCCGGCGGCGATGGTCGGGCCTGCAGCCCGACCACTGCTGTCACATGATTTGCTGAAGAACATGATCGAATGATGTAGCGGGCCTTCGGCCCGCTTAAACCCGTAGTCTTTGAGTTTTCCCCGTAGACACGAGAAAGGGATGTAACGGTGAAGCACCGCGACTACAACCCACCCTTCTGCTTAGAAAACGATTTTTGGTGGTGGGGGAAGAGAGTCTCATCACTATTTTGCGGTTTTTAGGCCCTTCTCTACAACTTATTGTTCACTATGGCAATTTTAAGCTTATTTTCGCCAAGAAAAAAGACTCTCTAGCGCCTAAACGGTTAGAGATAGAGCGAAACGGACGAAATTTTCGGCGAAAGGAATCTTATTTGTCGTGTAACCTCTTAGGCGAACATAAAAAAAATTACTTTTCGGGAAAATTTTTGAACCTTGAATACCCCCATTCACACCCTTAGGGGTGGTTGCCAGGATTTGCCGTAGGCGTTTCGTTCTCTAGGAGTGGACCTTAAGGTACCCTGAAAATTTCAAGTCTCTAGCACATCTCCTAGTGAAACAGACAGACAGGCAGACAGACACGGGGTCGTTTGCATCATCCCGCTGGATAGTTTTTTCAAAGCAGAAGGGCGGGCTAAAAACTAAGAACGGAGTGCTCTGGGAAATTATAATAGTGGTAAATAGAGAATCTTCGCGAAATCCCAAGAAATTTTTAACAGTGTGTTTAGTTAATTTTGGAAATCCACGAGTCCAACCGCTTGGTAAGAATGAAGCGTTGAAGTACCCGTTTCAAGTAAACCGTGAGGTAAAAAAGGTCACAAAAGTGTTTCATGACTAAATAATTGCCTCAGTTAGTATTCTCCCAATCGCTGCACAATAGTCTCCGCAGCTTGAGACTTTATACTACCGTCCCGGAACCTTAAGCAGATGTCTAAAATTTTTGAATAGGGCATTTCGGGTAAGCGGTGCGGCCGGCTTAAACGGAACTATCCGGTCTGCAGTAGGTTCCGGGCTGCAAACTTCCGGCCGTGCTGCTCCTGCACGGCAGGGAGAGTGCAGAGGGGCGGCACAGAGTGTACTCCGCATGCTCAGTCTTACAAATGGCGAGGATAATAGCAGCCGCCTTGTAGATCTGCCGCTTCGCTTACCCGCAATACCATGCTCACGCTGTTGACAAATATTCCCGTTTGTTAAATTTCTGCACGATTCGTTGGGTGACCACACAGATGAAGAGGCAAAGCTGTGACGAGCTTTAACATGCACGGGTTCGACAAATGATTTGTTTCAAGAAAACTGCTAATCACTACACGAATCGATGCGAACGAAATAACTCATCACTACACGAATCGTTGCGAACGAAATAACCTCTAAGTGGTAATGAATTGATTTAAAATTTGACCTTCAAGTGTACCCCACCCGGCAACATGGTCTTCTTCGGCTTGAACAAAAACGGTAACGCTTCTTCGTGGCGTCGACGAGATCGTGACTCGCTTTCAAACAAATGTAATTCGAGCACATGCATTGGCCAGCAGCTACGCTCATAAACAAAGGTTACAATTGCTGCGAAATAGCCGGGAGAAATTATAACTAAGCCAGAGCTGTGGAAAAACGGAGTTACCTGCTGTTTAGACGCATTAGATGACATTGACTAAGTCGAACTGATCACAGGGGATTGGCTGATATTGGCTGACTTTAGGCTGGCACGGAGATTGAACGAAGCTGTCACTCAGCTGACATTACGTTACTGCTTGTCTGCACATAATATCAACATTGACCATAATTTGTGAGAGAGATGTTGAGAATTTAGTGATTATCAGTAACTGATACGGCCATGAATCTAAAGGGGGCAGACCTGTGAAATGAAAGGGTTTGCAAGAATCGTCAGTACATAGAAACTAGTTTTTATGTGGTGACTATTTTCCTAAACCCTTCAATTCACAGGTCTGGCCCCTTAACTTCAGATGTACTCATGTTATCACATGTAGCTGATTAGTACTGACAACAAACATTAAGTACCGGTCAATTATTCTCGACCCCTACTAAACCTGACAACATCCGCAACGGAATTGTTGCTAAAAGGAGTCTTTGCCTCAGCTAAAAACCGAACTGACTATTGCCCTGAGCTTTGGCTCTATACCATGTTTTTATTTTCGAAGGAAGCACTGCAATTCAGCGCTAATATGGCCGAGGTAAGGTGATTCAGCTAACTTCAGCAATACCAAGTTCGGTTTTTAGCTGAAACAAAGACTCGCTTTAGCTAGCAATTCCGTTGCGTGTGTGTGGAGATGTCAGGTTTGAGTAGGGGCCCGAGAATAAATAACGGTTACTGATATGTTGTCAGTAAGAGTCATTTTTCCAAAACCTAACATTTAGTTTTCTCCTTCATAGGGTAATTTGGAGTAAGGTTTAGATAAATATTTTTTTTGAAATCTGTAAAGCAGTGTTTTGAGGGGTAACTTGTCAAAGTAATGCCCCTTGGGCCGAAATTTTGTGTTTTGAACCGTTAAGGCGGTAGAGGGATATTTGGGAGAAACAAAGTGTCCGGCTTAAGTAAACCCCTAGTAAATATTTAATTTAGGAAATATTTTGAAGTTCCATCCGACTTCTATTATAATAACCTTTAAACTTTCCGAGTTCCAACGAAATTGGAGATTTACACCTGAAAAGGTTCCCTTGTAAATCCGTTTTTCCGCAGCTCTGGCTCAGTTATAATTTTTTGCGGGGTAAACACGCTAGTTTTCACAGCAAGCTTTATGCAGTTCACTATTTGAGTTAACGACAGCCCTTATGTGTCATGCAATTTAAAAAAAGGAGCCCACAGGGCTAGGCAAGGGAACGCACCCTTGAACAGGCCACAGAGGTTCCAGCGGAGGCGTGGCCGAGCTGGGCGAGGGGAGGGGGAAAAGCTGAGCACAGCGGTACCACCCAGCGGAGTGTCCCCGCCGGACGGTGGGAAGGGTATGAGAATGGGAAGGGAAGGGGCACGTTTTATTACTTTTCGGTAGAAACAGTCTTGGAGACTGCCTAGAAACAGAGCACAGAGTACAAGACCAACAAGAATGAACCGTAGGGACTTCTCTTTATTCAATAAGACAACCTTCGGTGGAATATTCGCAAGTGCTCTGTGAGTTTTCGATCGTCGAGAAGCTTAGCGCTGCAGTAAGGACATCTGAACTTATCGGCCACCAATTCGTGCGCCTTTAAGTGGGATTCCATGGGGTGGAGAGGAATGCCCAGGCACACGGCGCAAAGAGCAGACTGTGCATCGCTGTGTGCCCGCAAATAATGGCTATTGAAATTGTCCCACAAAGAAAAATCTTCATCGCACTGGAAACATGCGATGCACGCATTGCCAGAGCCAACCATTGGAGTTTGATCTACAGCAGAAGAAGAAACGTCTGCGCTACAGCACGCGGATGAAGCCGAAACGACACCTGGAAACAGGAAGGAACCATTAATGATACATGACTAACATAAGGTATGCTTCTAGAACCTGTCACGAGGACCAACAAACTAACAACTTTCGAGAAGCCTGAATACATGATAACCAAATACATTCTATTTTAAAATTGCAGTCATCTAAAACTATACCACGAAGAAAGCCCATTTCAACATGCAAAAAGACTATGCAGCAGGGTTAAATCGAGTCTTCACCACGATTTGCAATCCATGAAATATTCAGAAGAACTCTATTGGCCTTCGTTCTACCTCTGACACAACACCCCCCAACCCCGGTTACCCACAAACATCTCAATGGTTTGTTTTTTTTTTAATCTCAAACGCTACTGAAACTAAAAGAGGTAGGACTTTCTGATTCCGCGCAGCTGCCAAAAATGTGGGAAATTGAGTGAAACCAACTCCATCGTTTGCGCCACTCAAACGTCAAACCAAGGTGGAATCTGACCGACACCACCCGAACAGAAAGATATAGACCCTTAATGTCTCGAGCCGAGATACTGTGAGGACAGCTTTCAAAAGCTGTAGAGAAATGCTTAAGATTGTATGGACACAGTTTACGAGGCGCTGTTCAGACGGCGAAAAGACAGCGTCAAGACGATTAGGAGATATTCTCGATGGCTCGGGAAAAGTTGCTGAGACAGAATCGAGGTGTTACCACCTCAAGGCAGTTTGTAGACATTCGCCAAAGGGAATAAATGGAAATAGCGCCAGAAAAATTGGATGCAGAAAAGCAGACAGCGACGCCGTGCGAGTGTCAAACCGAAAACCTTCCGCTCTGTAAATAATTAACGAACAATTAGTTCGTGATACAACGCTTCAAAATGCTTGATAAGCTACGAAAGTTTTGGTTGGCATTACAAACCTATTTTTCGTAAGCAATTTACTGTGAGGGCCAGAGTGAACATTGAGGCTGCGGGGAGTGGAGCACACTTTCGAGCACCTCATGCTGTGAAGTGTCAGCGTCTTTATCGTGTAGTTGTCAGGCTGTGTGGACGACGGCCAAACCAGCGTAAGGTGGCATTTTTGGCGCTGTTTCCATTCATTCCCTCTCGAAAGTGTCTCTAAACTGCCTCGATGTGATACCTCGATTGTCTCGCCAAAAGCAGACGTTCGAGAATTTCTCCAGACATCGAGAATATCTCCCAATTGTTTGGACGCCGTCTTTTCAACATCTAGATAGCATCTTGTAAACTGTCTCCATACAGTCTCTAGCATTTCTGCACAGCTCCTCAAAGCTGTCTTTACAGTATCGGCTCGAAACATTTAGGATCTATTTTCCGGGTATCACGGTTACAAAAGGACATGGTCTTCATCTCTTAGCATAGCGAGAGCCAAACCAATGCCAGTATAGTAATTTTTCCTGCAGGGCCCATTGAACGAAAGTTCCTGCACGACAGTGAATATCCCTTTCAGCAGGGGCCGCGGAAGTGGGGTGCAGGTGGGGCTAAATGCCCCCCCCCCCAAATTCGACCGGGGGGGAGGGGCGCAACGTCACTGAGCGGCGCGGGCGGCTTGCGTTCGGCCCCGTAGCGTCGCTCGTATGCGTTTGCCCATGATACCGAAAGTGGGATCTTACAGGAAATTGAACGGGCTTTCCAATGAGCCCACTCTCGAGCAAATCAAACGACACCTTGCTATGTAGTAGTCACCCCCCCCCCTCGCGCTGCTCAGCGCTCATGCCAAAAATTGTGGTCGATTATAAAAGTAATGATTATAGGCTAATTCAAAAAATATCATGCAAAAAGACACATCAAGAACAAGAAAAATGCAGCGAGCATGCATGAAATGCCTACATGGTGTCCATAAGCAGATTGTACGAGTGAGAGGGCGCTATGACGCGGCGCAAACTTCTTTATTCAAAAAATATGGCTCGAAACTATAAAACAGAAAATTTTCTAAACTACGGGTTCGTTTATGGTTAACAAGAATTGTTAACGTTTTGTTTTAAATCAGAGTGATCACTGCACTGCATTTATCGATACTGAGAGATGCGCTAAGACAAAATACTATATCGATTTGATTTTTCTGTTGTTGGCTGCGGTTGGCTGAGCAAAAAGCGAAGCCCACTATTCCACTGACCGAAATAGTTTCATTTGTTGTTTTTCTATATGCACGATAACTCGAGAAGGAATTGAGATTTGTTTCATAAAAAGAAAGATAGTTTTATATGCCAGAGGAATTTAAACAGTGTTATCCAGTCACTAGAGTTATTGTTGATGCCACAGAAATTCCAATTACCAAGCCTACATATCTGGCTGCACAGCAGGCAACATTTAGCAGCTGTAAGAATAGGAATACAGCGAAGGTTTAAGTGGGCTGCCGTACAGACGGCATCGTAAGTTTTAGATTAAATGTTTATGGGGGTGCTGCAAGTAATCGACAATTTGTGAAGCGCAGTGATGTGAAAAAAAAATGTTGCAAAGGGGATAGTATAATGGAAGATAGATATTTATGCTCCACACTCTGTTTACATCAATATGCCAAACTTTCTCAAAGGACGAAAACAGTTGGCTGTTGGTACACTCATCAAAAATAGGAAGTTGGCATCAAAAAGAGGACACATTGAAAGAATAATAGGTTTGATCAAGAGTTACACAATTTTCCTAACACCATTAGTACCTTCCTACCGCCCAATGGCATCTAAAATTTTACCTGTATAGTTTCAATATTACATAATTTTGGAGAGAACATTATAAGTTAAGGTGAGGTGTGGGTGAAATTTGGGGCTAAAATAGACAAAAAATCGATTTTTGTTTTATGTGCCTAAAATGTACCTCTATTCTTCCTCTTTCAAATCGTGTTTCGTTTGTTAAAAAATTCGAAGTGGTTTAGAATTTATAGACAATTTAGCGAACCTGTGCAACACCCTAAATTAGTCGATTATAGCAAAATTGAAGTTTTAGACAAAAACGTTAACACTTCGTGTAAACTGCGAAACGAACCCATGATAAAGAAAACTAAATTATATATCCTAATGTAAATAAAGAAGTAAACATTTTTAGTTGTACGGGGTGTGCTTGGCCTATGCTGTCAGCCCATATTGCGTCTTGGCCCCTGCGGCATGAAATGGTATGCAAACCCACAACACTGAACATAGAGGTGTTCGCTCATATCGCCGCAGCTCGCGAGAACAAGGAAAATCAACAAGAACGATCGCAACTTAGACTAACGACAACATCCAGCCGGGTAGTGACGTCCAACCTCTCCGACCCCAACCTGAACCCTCTGAACCTCAGACTCCTAGAGGAAGAAGCGCAAACAAATTTGGCCTGTTCGACCTTAGTCATAATGTTTCTTAAGATGAATTTTTTATTATTAGTGGACTTGCTCTCAGATGTCTTGCCAATGCATTTTCCTGTAAAGAATGCAAGGAAAAATCTCTAGATGTGAGACCAGTCAATCACAGAGGGTTTGCATTTACCATCAAGATTGTTTGTTCAGGTTGTGAAGACCTGCAAGTAAGCTAGATTCTAGCCCTCGTATACTTTCCAAAGATTCGACAAGACCTCCTTCTGAAGCCAACAGAAAATTAGTGGAGACATTTATTCGATGTGGTGGAGGATACAATTCAATGTTGAACTTTGGGACCATTGTGGATATTGGGAGAAAACACTATAGTTTCTCGGTCAGAATTAATAGTAAGCTAAAAAATTGCACTTTTTTGAAGTTTTTGTTGTTTTAAATGGTCCAAAATTCCTGTATGAGTTTGAAGAGCTTAAAAATTAATATCTCTCTATAGAAATGTTCTACAGGACCGAAGAAAAGTTAAGCACCAACAAAAAATATTTCACGTACAAATCTAATGCGCAAGTGATTTTTTGAAAAAGGGTCTAAATTTCAGTAAAACTGCCTACGACTTCCAAACCACTGGACCAATCTGGGTCCAACTTTGAGGGGGAAACCTTTTGTGAATTGCCAACTCAAATCCACAAGTTTCACGAATTAAGTATTTTTTATTTGATATCACAATTTCACCCACACCTCACCTTAATATGCTTAGCTCCTAAAATATGTTCTGAATGACAAATTTTCTGATGACTTGAATGAAACTCATTGAAATAAATTTCCTTATTCTATCTTCTGCCTTTATTTGAAAAACCGAAGATGCAGAAAATCACAAAATAAATATACAGCTTAGTATCAAAGCAATATCAAAGTTCAATACCAACATTAAAATTATACATGCGAATTATAACAAGGAAAGTCACAAAATATACTGTGTTTTGTACCGTAGCCTAATGCAAATAAGTTATTCAAATTATAATGGAAAATTATTTGAAAACTTACTTTTCAAACTTACTTTTTTGAAAACTTACTTTTCAAATAAAGTTTCGGTGAATGGTTCAGGTACATTTGTTGAAAGACAAGTAAACACTCATTCTCACTCTTAAATGCAAGAAAACGCTGCTCTTTAATTTGTATACAAATATTTTTGTAGAACGGCTGGTTTCATGAACTTCTGCTCACAGAAAAATCTCAAGTTCACAAAACATTTTTCTAATAAAACCTTCATTTCGAGGTATACGGGCACTACCTTAAAACCTTTAAGGTTTAAATCAGCAATTTGTCATCACTTCTGTCCGTTGCAAAAAGCTGCCCCTGAACTCGATAATAAGCGTGATCTGGGCCGAAGAATAAATTTAGGTTTTCATCCTTTTTCAGAAATGGTACAGTAATATCATTTAAAAGTTGGTCTTCGGCAGTAAAAGCAAACTTCACTTCAATAACTTTATCTTATCCCTCTAACCACGGTGTAGAGAGATACGGTGGGGACACTGGACCGCTCCGGGCCTACCTGGTGATGTCCCAGTTTTGGATCCATTATTAGTTACGCAGTACGCCGTCCGCCGCGCTGCTCGGCAACGTGTACCGGGCGTAGCGTAGCGCCGGCGCCCGCCCGTGCGAGAGAGACAGGTAGTCACTGTGCGAGAGAGAAGCACCGGTACGCGTTGCCGAGCAGCGCGGCGGACGTACTGGGTAACTAATAATGGATCCAAAACTGGGACCTCCCCAAGTACCCAAGTGTCCCCACCGTATCTCTCTACACCGTGCCTCTAACCCATCAGGAGAAGCAGTTGAATAAGGATATTTATAGCTTTCTACAAGACCACGACACTTCACTTTGGTATTTGTTTCTTTTTCGTATATTTTGATGGCAGTTGACCCGTAATCCGTTGCATGTACCACAGCATCATTCATGAATTATGTGTGGTTTAATATTTTGTTAGCAATACTCTCCTTGGCGACATCACTACTCGCTAAAATTATTTCGCAAAATTTGGAATGCGTCAACCTGGTACGCCTTAAATTCTTACATTTTAATAAGCTTGAAGTCTCGTATTTTCCTCTACCATTCGAATTTCTTCCTTCTTCCTGAGAAATACAAAGAAGTTTCAGATGTTTGAGGACTTCTTCCTGGGCGGTTACTTGCCTATAGCAGTGGTCCAAAACAATAGCATATGGGTTTGCTGGCATACACATATGAATCATGGGAAATTACTGGATTTCATAATAGCAGCACAAAAGTTTACGCACAGATCACGCACTGAGGAGTTGTATTTTTTATTCCTTTCAGTGACGTATGATGAAACCAGAGGAGTGAAATGCTCTGCTGCAAACAGTAAACACAGAACATGTTTGCAGCGTGCTTTGTACCCACTGTCAGCAACACACTCACAATGGGCTCCACAAACATCTTCTTAAGCAAGCTTTGATCATTTCTCGAGTCACCCCCTCAAAAAGAAAGTTTCTTTGACATGAGAGTAACGGGCAGATAGGAAGCATTATAAAGTCTTTTTCCATCGCTAACACTTATAAAGAACCTGAAAAAGAAATGATTAAATTAGTGTGATTGATAACTAGGTAGATGTACGCCAGACCACGTCTCGCGGTCTTGACTCGTCTGTGATGAGTCAAGCCCCAGAATACTACTGCAAATTCAAATAACACTAGTAATTAAGTTTGACAGTACACAAACAATACCAAGTCCTCTGGACGTCTTCACCTGAGCGAATACCAAAGGTCCTACCGGCTGCGCCATGTTATAGTCGTGGTTGAGGTGGATAAATGAATAAGCCAAGTTGGGTGATTTTGAGAGTCTTTATTGGTCTGGAAGGGTTTATATAACAGTGTACGACATGGTGGTAGGGGTGTGAGTGTCAATAGACATTCGTTATTCGCAGGTTGCAGGCACAGGCTTGCCAACCTAGAACAGGAACGCTGGGGCGGACCCGGGACCCCTTGAGTGCTTGAGTCAGGTAACCTGACGGCTTGTCTGCACTGCACACTCTGCACGCTGCAGCTGCACACTACGATCACGTCAGTCTGAGAGTGGAAGTCGCAGAGAGATTGTATTCGTCCGTGCAGTAGAGGCGGGAGAGCGCTGCGGCTGTGCGGTTTTACTGGCATCTTCAGTGTCCTGCTTGTTACTAGCTACATGTCTTTAGCTCTGGCTACACACTGATAAACCAAGTGTTCAACTGCTGAACACTTGCAAGTGTGCAACTCCGCTGTTGAACAATTCCTTAGATTGAACGCCTACTGCGTGTAGGAAGTGCTCTACCAAGGAGTTGCACAGTTGCAAGTATTTAACTTGCAGTTGCACACTTGAAAGTATTTAACTTGCAGCTCCACACTTACAGGTGTTGAGCAGTTGAACACTGAGTGAGATCAGTGTAGTTCACTGAAAGAACCCGCATAGCAGTTCATGCTACACCAAGAGATGTTCTGAATTTTCTTGTTTATAACTTATAAATTCCATGTGTGTGCTGCAATTATACATCTTTCAATATCTTTTGTTAGATGCTAGTTTAGTTTGGTCTCAGTAGTACCCGGGCTGCATCCCTTTTTGAGCCTGGTCCTACCCCTGGCAGGCGCACCTCCGGCAGCAACCCCTGGAGCCGACACTACCCCTGTCGTGCACCCCCTGGACCCAGACCTACCCCCCCCCCCTTTTGCCTATACCTATACCCCACCACCACCGTCACCACCACCGATCTGAATTTGGCGGACCATAAACGAACATTTTGCGAACAGAAAGCAAACGACGCGGACCGCCATCGCGAAACCGACCTATGTTCGCTTTCAGTATGGCAAATGGTGCAAAGTGAAACATATGCGAACTCTTGACGCACCTTGACGAACATGCAGCGACCTACTAGCAGAAGGTCGCTACTAGTACGTTTCTGTTCGTCATGACAAACTAAAAACAACCTAATAGCATACAGAATATTTAGCGTCGGGGTACGCTAGGAGAACACAATAACCTAACCTTGCATCCAGTTAAACGAATTAGCATTTAGCTAACGAGGCATCTATCCTCCAGATCTGATTTAAAAATAATACTTATACTTACTATAAAAGGAGAGCAAGATGTGTTCGCCTGCCTGCAGCCGCAGTCGTTGCCGCCAAACTCAAAAGTACAACAACGATCAGTAGAGTGCGAGAGAGAGATTTGATTTGATTTATTGAGGTTACTCAAAAAGGGCTGTAGAGCCCCACTACATGGACACCTGCTCTCTAATAATATATAAATTTAATGCTTAAAACTAACCTAACAACAAGATAGTACAGAACACGAACAAGTGACACTTCACAACCTAAACTAGCTATATGTACACCAGACCACGTCTCGCGTAACAGGCTTCGCGATATCTCACGAAGCACTGTTACGCTGCGACGCGCCTGCTGGCATACATCTACCTAGGCCTGCGGCGCTGACACCCGAGTCGGGCAAAAGGGCACAGTCGTAAATAGGCCTTCGGCCCCAAAAGTCACTAATTTTGTTCCTCGAGGTTTCAGTTTGATTAGTTACTCCACCGGACACCATCAAATAACCGAGAGTTAACATTAAAATGTTTTGGGGTCATTTCCGTGTGAAAAAGCCAGAAGTCCGAGGTTCAGCTCTCCATCCGCGGTAAGGTATTCCATAATTGTATCAATGCTCACTTAAATGAAACTACCGAAAGACGGCAGGAAGGCAACAAGGAACGAGGGAAAACAGCGGGGAAGTGGTTGAAAAAAACTTTTTCTTTTTTGAAAGAGCATCGGGTGTATAGAAAAATTCCTATACATGTGTAGTAGGGATAATATGTCACACACATAGTTCATATCCTACACAGGTGTATAGGAAAATTCCTATACTTGCATGGTGGAAATACTTACGCGTACGGTAGAATTACCACACGCCTGTCTGGGAAAATTGGGAAAATTCCTATACATGTATGGCAAACGCGTGGTCATGGCTATCCTCATGGGAATCTTAGCCTGGGAAGTCGTATCAACGGCGGCAAAGTCGAATGGAAAGAATAAAGTCCTTAGAAAAATCGGCTTGCTTGATGTTGTGTGGTTGCTGGTGTCCTGACTAGGGACGGAAAAGAGCCGTTTTTTAAATCACCGTGAAAAGAACTGAAAAAAAAACACAAAAAAAACGGTTCCTTTCGAAAAGAAATAATTGGAAAATAACGTTTTTTAACCAAATTTTTAATTTCGGCCGACAACAAGTGCATGTCGCTGATGAAACTTAAGTCCGGTATTCGTGTGATAGGTACACGTCAAATAGGCTGTATAAACCCTTTGCAAATGGTGCAATAGTACAACGGCACTGATACGTCAGACCTCAGAAGTATTTTACTTTCTGCCAGCGGCTCATGGGTTTAAAAAATGTGAGAAAAGTGAGTTGCAGCTTGAAGAAAGTAAGTAGTGAGTATTTCAAAGTAAAAAGTAAGGGAAAGTGGGTCTGTAAAATAGGCATCAATATCGATAAAATGTGCACTTCGCGGTGTAAGAACAGATACTTTTAGTTATATGGGACATAAAACAAAGTGGGGAAAACAAAAACCCAATAAGGCATTCCGGTAAAGCTGAAATGAAGAAGAATGCTGGGAACAAGAAAACGGAAGCCCCATGTAAAAGCATAGTGATTTCCGTTTTTTTCTTCCTCGCAATTTTACTGCTGTTCAGCTTAACCGGAATGCTTCATCGAGTTGCTGACATACTCCCGGTCGAGGACGCAAAGTAGAAGTAAATCCGCAAAAGGGGGGGGGGGGGGACTTTGCCTTCTGGTAGAGACAATCTGTATAAAATGTACACCTTGCATCCGCGTTGCGGTACCGTAGCCACGACGTTCGCATCGACACCATTTTGATACGGACTCGGCTACGGAAAATTTAGTGCGTCGTTTTGAGGATCAGAACTCATTCGTAATTTAAATTAAATTACCCATGATAAAAATACTAACCGCTGCGGGAGCACAGACATTCGCGTGCGAAGCGAGCGCGAAAAATGAACAAAGGGCGCTACAGTATGCACGAGGGGCTTTTCCCTTGCGTAATACCCTGTACACCTGACTTGGGTAGAACACAGTAATTCTCACAAAGTAAAATCGAAAAATTAAAATTTTGCTTTAAACTAGTAGTTTTTTTCATGTAATACCGGCGTAATACTGCGTAATACAGCGTTATACGGAGTATTCTATACACGTTTTTCTGGAGCAAATCGCCCCTCGAGTGTGCATTTAAGCGTGACTTGCATTATTTACCCGAGCCAAAAATATGCAAGCGAAAGGCAGCAGAAAAATATTTGAACCATTAGGGCACGAAAATACCCCGTTACTATGCCAAAATGTGCCTTCAGTAACGACAAAATGAAAAAAAAGGTGCACTTTTATGCCTTATTGGGACAAATTTTAGAGCAATAGGTGCCCCCAAAGACCAAAATAGTGAGAATAGTGAGTTTTTAGCAGAAAAGTGAGTCAAAGTGAGCTTTTTCAAAAAAGTGAGAAAAAGGGAGAAAAGTGAGTCGCTGGCAGCCCTGTACTTTGCTTTGGAAGAAAGTTCAATGCCCATTTTTGAGCATTCAGAAGTTAAATTATTAAAACATCAACATAAGATGTCTTCTTTTAAACCGTTCTTGTGTCTCAATCAAGAGACACTCTCGTCGGGTACCTTAGATTGTCAAAATTGTTAGATATGTTTGCGGAATATTTGGTCTTTAGAAGACCAAAGAGTTGACAGGACACACTGAAGATATGGGCCAGTGGTGTTTTCGTTTTATTTTATAGGGAGGGAAAGGGGGGAGAAGAAAAAGTGACGGGGGGGACGAGGGTTACCCTACATCATGCATTAACTATTTTGTACACTACTTTGATGATACTGCACGCAACAAAACCTTCTATGCTGCTACCAGTAAAGGCTAGCGACGATGATGTAGGCATCCTTAGATACATCAAGAGTCAGAATTTGAGTATGATTACATATTTACGGCGTACAATCAACTGCAAAAGTCAATTAAAACCAGAAGAAGCATTGAGGAAGACTACAATAACCGCTGCATATGCCGTAATTCCGTTAAATGTCCTGAAGTGTCCAAAATCGTTTATTATGGTGACAGAGTGGCACAAAACGTCTCCGCCGGATGACCGGGGCGACAACATCAGAATGAAGAGCGCCTCCAAGTAAGCTTGTACCCGAGTTCGTCCGAGAGAGGACTACTACTTAAACAAATGCAACGGTAAAAGGGTCCATGGGTGAAAGTGGGAGGGCGGGAGGGGCAGGATACTCGTCTTGCAGCCAAGTCCTCGTCGTGAGCCCTGGTTTGTGAATCAGCGATGTATTCACATTACATTCTGGGTGAGCAAAGAGCTGCAACTCGTCGCGCTGATCAATGAAGAATGTTCTTTTAAGTCTTTGTCGCACCTGCTCCAATTGTGTGGGTGGAAGGAGTGGGGAGGGGTGGGGAGGTGAAAGCAAGAAGGGGTAGGGGTGGTGGGTATGATTAGGACCCAATTATCTTTTATTATTTTGGTTCTCAGATTCGTGATTTATACATTTCACATGTTCATATTTTGCTAAAATATGTGAATTTGTTACCTTTTGGGGGGCCTAGTTTAGCGGAATCAGTAGGGTCACAGCTCGGAATGCTTCCTACATGACTCGCCAAGGTAGACACCATTTACTGCACCCTAAAGAAACCTTCAAAACCTCGATTTTAAGCGTGGAAATAGAGGAAAAGTGACTATGTAATGCGGGTTGCCTAAGCTGAGTCAGAACGGCCCTGTAGGGACCCTTAGAGTCTATCCGACAATTTTTTTACAATTTTTGCATTTTTTTTAATTTTTTTTTTGGTAGGACGGGCATCATTTTCCCGTATGTCGAATTTGCGAAAGGTATCATGACCCCTCGATGACCGGGCCTATTGTATGTATGGAAGTATCTGTTTGGTCCCAGAAAGCGCAGGGAAAAGTTAATTCTTTGACTTAAAAGTTTGCCCGCATGATTTTTTTTAGCTCTATTGGGTTCAAAATTCTCCCACAAGGTTTTCTTGGATCAGAATTTAAAGTACTGTAAACTGACACAGGGGTTTTGATCCATGTCAAACAGATTATTAACGGAAAAAAAGTTTGATTTATTTAAAAAATTAGAGGTGAGATCGTTTTTATGTCC
The DNA here is from genome assembly GCF_000697945.3 of Frankliniella occidentalis. Classification (NCBI taxonomy): domain Eukaryota; kingdom Metazoa; phylum Arthropoda; class Insecta; order Thysanoptera; family Thripidae; genus Frankliniella; species Frankliniella occidentalis. Next base: position 461,799 of record NW_026267298.1, on the reverse strand, counting down.
TATAAACACGGTTCAAATTAAAGTAACACTGGAGTACTACTATAGAACAAAATGCTCTTAAATGAAAATTATCAGTAACTTACCTTGAACAATTGTACGCAATGTGCCATGAGTCCGACGGTAAATATTTATTGGCTGTGACCTGTGAGTACCATACCAATGTTAGATATTCTTCGTATTATGAAGACATACATATCTTCACATACTACGAACTGGGGTACTTGTATTGTGGCAGTTCCAGATCCTCCGTCCGTAACAAACTGAGGTCTTCTTAACACGGAAACTTCTTTTCCCTAGTAGCCCATATTTGTCGTACGACTGTAGGAAAGCAGTATGAAAAAAAGATGCGGACTATCGGTGCGATCGAGGGTGCGATATACGAACTGAGAAAAATGATTCCATCACACTCTCATTTCCTTGTGGACACGCTTACGGTGAATTTTGTGCTAACATATTATGGATCACAAATTATCCATAATATGGATATAATTGTCCGTATTACAGACAATTTGATCCATATTACAGACATGCCTACATCCGTAGGGTATGGACGAAAGGTCTATACCTTACGGAGGAGGGCATGTCTGTAATATGGATCAAATTGTCTGCAATACGGACAATTTTATCCATACTATGGATAATTTGTGATCCATAATATGTTAGCACAAAATTCTCCATAACATACGGATAGCACATCCATAGGAAAATGAGAGTGCACCAAACTGTTTTTTGTAGCCCGCCCTTCTGCTTTTAAAAAAGCAATAAAGCGGGCTTATGCAACCGCTCTCGTGTCCGTCCGTCCGTCTGTCTGTCTGTCTGTCTGTCCGTCGTCCGTGTAAGAGGAAGGAGATGAGCTAGAGGTCTGCAAATTTCAGGGTATCTTAGGGGTCACTCCTGGACAACGAAACGCCTGGTGCAAATCCTAGCAACCACCCCTAAGGGGGTGAAAGGGGGTAACAAAGAAATAGGGGTTGGTCCAAAAAGTAGAAAAAAAATATTTTTTTTATGGTCTCCTAAGGGGTAAGTCGTGAAAGTAGAGCCCTCTGGGCGAAAATTTTGCCCGTTTGACGCTATCTTGAACCGTTTGGGCGCTAGAGTGCTTTTTTCGACGAAAATACGGCGAAAATAACCACGTTGCACATAAAGACGTGCAAGGAGGCGTCCAATCGTAAAATGTCAGAGGAAGTACACCCCCAAAACAACACGTTCTGAATCAAGAACTACCCTCGCATTAGCCGTATCTTTTACTGTTTCGGCCCTAGAAGTGGATATATTAAAAATAATGGCAGAAAGTCAAGTTATAAGACTCTTTGACAAACAATATACAATCTAAAAACTGCGCGGGTTAATTTTTTTTTAAATTTTTAAGCAAAGCAGAAGGGTGGGGTGTAGTCACGGTGTTGCCCCGTTACAGTCTTTTGTCATTTCCAAGGAGCAAATCTCTAGGGCCGCAGGCCCCCAGCCGAACGCTTTAGTTTACTCAAATATGCAAAGTAATTTACCGGTCACATTATTTATTTCATTATGCACTTCAGTAAATCGCGAGACTGAAATGGTCGGGCCGCAGGCCCGACCATCGCCGCCGGCAGGCCAAGCAGGCCCGGCCCCTGCCGAACGGAGTTGCCGGCGCAGCGAAGTGGAGCTGGCAACTCCGTTTGGCGGAAGGGCGGGCCTGCTTGTTTCCTATTGGAACGGAATTCTGTATCAGCCTGCTGTCGCAGTAGGAGCAAACAAGAAGGCCCGCCCTTCCGCCAAACGGAGTTGCCAGCTCCAATTCGCCGACAACTCCGTTCGGCAGGGGCCGGGCCTGCTTGGCCTGCCGGCGGCGATGGTCGGGCCCGCGGCCCGACCGTTTAGGTCACGCGATTTACTGAAGAACATAATCAAATAATGTGACCTGTAAGTCAATTTACATTTTTTTTATAAACTAAGGCTTCCGGCGGGGGGTCTGCGGCCCTAGCGATTTGCTCCTTGGACATGACAAAAGACAAAAGACTTTCTGGGCAGGACCACCCCGAGCAGACGGCATTTTTGGAGAAGCGTGGAAACTGTGATCTAAGCAACGATAGAGAGAGAAATACTGATATTTTGAATCAGGCGTAGTCTTTGATCCATGAGCAATGTTTTAAAAACCCCAGCCGGCCCGATCAATGTCAGGACTAGCCGTAAACGTAAGTTATTCTGTCGTGTTCAAAGTCCGTCTGAAGGTTAGCGGCGAGGTATATTTATTTAATTTTCCGGAAAACCAGACTCGAGCGCCAATAAATTGAAAGTGTTCAGCATTATACTCAGAAAGTCCTTTCCAATGGTATAGAAGAGTGACTCATCGGCTCTGAGTCACTGTTCTATACTATTACCGTGATTTTTTTTCCCGAGTACTCCGATTTCGAAATTTGAAAAAGCCCCAGGTCAATCACAAGGGGCATCTTTCAAGAGTAACTTGCAATTTCCTTGACCGTCGCAGACCCATCTGTTGCTGCGACCGTGCACACCGAGGACTGCATCGTTCCATTTGAAGGCGAAGATCGGCATGTTCCTGGAGAATGTGAGTACAAAGGGCAACGGCAAAAGTAGCGTCGATTCATGACGATTTTAATACAACTTTAATCCTTAATCGATGCGGCGCAGCGTGTGGTTATGCAGTGACGTTACTTGCAAACCCTTACATTTCACAGGTCTGCCCCCTGACGACGAGCACCGGAGCGCTCTGAGCGCGTGGCCTGCTGCTCTGGCCGAGGCGAGTGGCATCCGGCTGACAGTTCCGTTTGTCACCGGGCCAGACCGGGCCAGACCGCTCGACCAGCCAGAGTTCGTGATTACCATGCAATTGCGAAATCTTTAAAATAGGAAAGTAGTGCTTTAACAGCCCTTTAAATTACATGCTTCATGTGGCAGACTAAACGAAAGCACGAGATGGCAAGTACACTGAAAGTTACTCTATGTAACAACACGTGTGTGTATGTGTACAACAGTTGTTACATTCATAATTTTACGCTACCGCTACCATTGTTACACAAAGTGGTGTATGTAACAAATGTTGAATAAAGTAAAACCCGGGACAGCTGTTTCACTGCTACTTATGCAGGGGACGCATTTACAATAAAGCGGGTGGGCAAGAACTCCGGGAATCATGTGTACACCTGCCTGGGAATCATCAAAATAAAAATCAATCGAAATCAACAGAAACAGATTAAACTAAGCGGGAAACTAATGGAACTGGTATAAATTAGTTGAAATAAGCGTTTTCAGCTACTAGAAAACCTAACGAGTCAATATATCGGACGGAAATCACTGGAAATCAAGTTTTTCGGGAATCATGTGTACACTTCAAAGGGGAGTTATAACCATCGCAATCAACAATAAAAATAATTTTGTTAAACAAAGTAACAGGTGAAAGAGCTATTACTCAAAGTAATTTGTATAAAACTGTTACGCAAAATGATTTTTACCAGCAAATTTCACCGTGGATTGTCATCAGTTTGTCATCCGTTTGTCATCAGATCAGCGAGATGACACACTGCTGATACCATCTGTTTCCATGCCGGTTCATGTGATACTGGCAAGTTGCCAAGAAACAGAAGGGAATTGGTTCAAAATCGAGTGTGCGTTTACGAACCGACCTGATCGAACTGCCGAGAGGGGTACAGTACACTCGTTTCCGCCTCAGAAGGCACACACAAGATATCGTGAGAGAATTTAGTATCAAAATTTCTTTTCGCTAACTCTTTATTCATAACGAGGTATAAGAATGTGATCTGGTACAATAGATACTGTTCATATTTTACAACCCATATCAGAAAAAAAAAAAAATAATTGACATTGGTCTTTTTAGTAAAAAAGGGCAAATAAAAAAAACAGAGGCACAGTTTCCTTACAATACAAAATTAGTTTGTACTAGGAAAGTCAACGTTCAGCACAAGGCTGTTCAAGTACGAAACTCATCTCTCCTGAAGCCATCACAGGCCAATATGGTCAGCATTGGTCATCGACCAAGTTGATGGAGTTCTTTGATACACCACAACACTCGCATAAATCAGTTCCATGACCTGATATGCACACGAGTGTGTCCACAACGAGGTCGTCATCAGAGTCCTGCGAAGAAAACTTTCTATGATCTCCGGTGATCTCACAAGACAAAGGTTCGGTTAAAAGAGGGTAGAATGGAAAAGAGGTAAATCGGATAGTACGAAAATGTCAAATTCGTTTTAAATTCTTATGGATGACTTGTAAAGAGATTCAAAGGAACAAAATCTTCTACTAGAAAAACAAAGGTGCCGTGCCTTTCCACGAGTGGAACATTAACTTTCAACCTCTATAAGGGAGGTTTTCAAAATAAGCGACATATTTGTGTCTTTTGGAAGTAGAATCGTTATTTTTCTGTCGTTTTCGATGCCATTTGGCTTATTTGATTCGGGGGAAGGTGGCGAATTAACTTTTAGTACAAAAAAGGCAATGTCAGCGGTGAAAGTAATCGAAATTCCTTAGGAAGTAGTCAAAATGTAACTTCCGTACTGTCGTCCGCGCTAAAACCTTAACTTTGGACAGCTATATCTTCACAAGTCTTCGTCGGAGAGAAAATCCGGAAGCTTCTACGCGTTCCTCCATGTTTTCTGTGCAGCATATTCGAATCGCTAACTACTGTCGCAAATACACTGGTCAGGGCAGCTGCCCAAAAAATGTCCTCCAGAGTGACGGAAGGGAAGGACCCATTCAAAAGTTTGCGCTCTGAGCAGTCCCCGTGGCTACAGACATTGGTAGCACTGGTGTCCCAGTCTCCGGTAAGATCAGAGCTGTCAATTTCAGGTATGGGCGGCTTTGAGAAGTAAACGGTAAGTGAACTAGAGGCGTTTGAATGTTAAATTCTGGGTTTTTAAAAGCATACCTGTAACATTCCGTACGGCTCGTAGCTCCGCCAATTTTTGTCGCACAGAAATCATTCCTTTTATCTGAGCATACATTTTATGTCTCGTAAAATTTCTGATTTTGTCCGGTACTCATATCACCAAGGATCTGCTTGAAACTGCCTATTTTATGAAAATGTAACTTCCGTACTTATGGAACTTTCGCACAGCTGTGTAACTTCCGTACAACCGATTTTACACGGGTGTTACCTACATTTTCGAGAATTCTGCAGAGGGAGCTCTGGTATCTTCAGGATGTGGTCAGGGGACAGGCCCAAACAGACCCCACCCAAAAAAAAAAATCTCAAAAATAATTTTTTGTTGAGATTTTAGGAGGCCAAATATGTCGCTTATTTTGAAAACCCCCCATAAAAGCGCAAAAGAGCCCGAAAGGTTTCGTACCTTTGGCAGTTTCACTTTGAAAGACACTAACCTTTTTTGGCTCTAATATGTAGGACTTTGCATCCTTGTTTTTCTAGGAGTATCTTCACTGTGAGATTGTCGTACCGGGTACAGGAAAATTTTGCATTGATGGAATAATGCCGTAGAGCTACTACAGCTATCGAAATTGTAAATTTGTTAGCACTGCGTATCGACTTGATATCGAATGATGAGCAAGAGTGGGACGTTATCAAATAAGGGCATATATTGTAAATAGTACTCTCAGCCAGTAACTGACTTTATTCTTAGTGAACACAAAATTCTATGTGCAGCAGTAGCTACTCACAAATTTTGTGACTAGTATTGAAAATTCAGTTCGTACTTCAGAACAATCACTTTCATAGTGGACTTTAACTTAACTAAATAAAAACTTTGTACGTAAGAATTTTCAAAAGTAATTCGTATTAAGCACAAAATTTTCGAGTATAACTGCAGCTGTACAAAGGAGTACGTCGTTCAAAAAAAAAAAAAATATTTAGAAACGGTCTGAGTGTAGATTGCAAAATATGTCTTACATATACCAAAACATTTTTCACAGTGTAGCCATTCGGGGCTAGCGGAGGTTTTTTGTCTCAAAGTAACCGCTGTTTGATCTCCTTGGATAGTCGGAGGAGGGTGAGAGGCGATGTTCATCTCCGCGTTTTGCGTCAAGACCAACGTAACATTAGTTTTGTTATATTTAAAAAAAAAAAAATGTAGATGTTTGTAACTCACCTGGTGCACACGTGAGCCACTAAACATACACTGCCACAACTTTCCATCGAAGAAGTCAGGAGGATACAGCTGAAGGGCAAAAAATAATGAACATTACGAGGACTTGGGTTTGAAAGGTAAATCATCTCACTGTCATCCAGTAACTGATTTTTTTTACCGCCCTCCGCCCTTTGTTAGTGCTTATTACATTAATCAGTAGGAATACTGGCTAGTTTCCTTTCAGTACTATTAATCCCTTTTGTACTACACACAATTTGATTTTATTATTACTTTATAACGAAACTATATACGAAGTAGACAAAAATAGATTAGTAATTCTTTGCTGTAGCAGGCGCGGTTTGGTTTGGAGTCCGTCTGACGGAGGGGGTGATTTGCTGTGGGTCGCCTACTTTCAGGGATTTTGTCGGACAAATTGCCAACCCACCCCAGGCGGCGATTTGGGCCGGCAGGGGGG
>NW_026267298.1:427064-455239 GCF_000697945.3 Frankliniella occidentalis | reverse complement strand
CGCCTGTGCTGTAGAGAATTCTCACGTTTTAAAAGAACACTCTAATTTCCCTATGGATGCGCTATCCGTAAATTATGGAGAATTTTGTGCTAACGTATTATGGCTCACAAATTATTCATAATATGGATTAATTTGTTCGTATTACAGACAATTTCATCCATATTATGAATAATTTGTAATCCATTATACGTTGGCACAAAATTCTCCGTAAGCGTGTTCATAAGGAAATGAGAGTGTGATTCGCCTTACGTTTGCAAGTAATTCTCCGTAAGCGCGAGCCGTCAAAAAAAAGAGAGTAGAAACGAATTTTCCTCGCACAGTTAAAAAGGTCGTACTTTTATAATATTTAATTCCGTGCAAACTGTTTATTTAGTCGCAAAAACTAACACTGGTCAAGAAAAATAGCAAAGTCCCCGATTGGACTGAAAGTAATTGTCATTTCAGATTTACGATACCTTTGTAATGAAATTAATTAATTGTTTATTCAGACTTAGAATTGGTTTCTAAGGATACTACATTTTTAAAACTGGCGTTTACCAGGACTTTTCTAGTACTTTCCTGACTAAATTTTTAAAACTTCTATGACCATTTATAAAAGGAAGTATTATAGACTCGTGAGCCTAAACGATAAAACTGTTAAAAACAATTTTAATATTCAGGCCATACTGATTGAAGGTCGCAGAATCAAACTGATGTGAAGTTTAACATTGTCATATCAGGATGTGCAAACTCATACTTTTAATGTAAACTTAAAAACAAATTGAGTCTTGTACTCTGTTAATCCAAATGTGTACATTGTACACTTAAAATAAAGTGTACATGACATGTATGCTTTAAATAATGTGTACATACCCATGAACACATTTATAAATGTGAACATGTCCATGGACACAGCAGAGCTCTGCAAAATCGCCGTAACTGACCGACTGAGGCGATCGGCAGGCGGCCAGCTCTGGCCCTGCACCGACCGCGTCTCGCGGTCAGCGCCGACCGTTTGCAGGTGAGAGGTGAGGACCGAGACGCGGTCGGTGCAGGGCCAGAGCTGACCGCCTGCCGATCGCCTTGGTCGGACGTTTACGGCGATTTTGCAGAGCTCTGGTACACATCTTTGAAGGTGTACATGCCCATGTACACATCTTCCAAAGTGTACGTGGCATGTATACTAACGGTTGTATGTATACTTTAAAAGATGTGTAGGTCTACACCGGCATATGTACATATTTATAAATGTGTACATGGGTATGTGCACATTATTTGAGGCATACATGCAATGCACACATTATTTGAAGCATACATGCCATGTACACTTTATTTAAAGTGTACAATGTACACATTTAAATTGACAGAGTAGTTCTAAAAATTTCACTCGAAGCTTTACAAGCACATATTAAACAAATTCATCGAGGTAGTGGCAAGGGACACATTTAAATCTATACCACGGAAAAAATTGAAAGTTGTTTTGAAAAGCTGCCAGTTGCTTAAATGCATCTGGTCAAGTAAAAATGCATCCTTTTATTAAATAAAAGAAAGGATTGTAGAGGCAGATGATACCAGTTTGAGACCGGTGTCATGCTCTACATAGTCCTGATATCTAAAAATGTTCACTAAGGTCTATAGCTTAGTTGAAGTTGAATAAAGGTTACATGGCCTATTATTTACCGTCCGATTAAAAATCTGCGCGCTCTGCACCCCGAGGTCAATTAAGAAGTCCCGCCGCCGGCGGCCCCACCTCTCTCCTCCTGAGCCCCTTGCCCGTCTAGCTTCCCCCTCTCCAGGCCTGGACACACTTAATCTGAAAGGACATCTATTGTCCACAGAAAGCGGGTTTTTGTGCACATCTGATCTCAACCGGATGCAGATTTGAATCCAGCATGGAATTATCATCCCTTTCCTTGACAATTATTCCTTTGTCCATCATACAGATGTAAATTCCTCACTTGCTCGACTCGATTCCAATCTGCATCCGGTTGAGATGTGCACCAAAACGCGTCTTTCTATGGACAATATAAGTCCTTTTTGATTTAGTGTGCGCACGCAGCGTCGATACGACTAACCCCCCCCCCCCCCCACACACACACCCCCATACCACTGCGAGCTGCGAGAGTACAAAGCTGATAAACCATCAACCGACCAGTTTCTTATAGTGTGGTCTTTAAATGTGGTTTTTGTTTTACTATAAGTATCATCTGCTAATATATAGTCCACAGGCATTTAGTGGGTAGCTAGCTTATGATAAGATTTAAAAACAAAGGCTGACAATGGGGTAGAAAAACCGTGACAGGGTTAGAGTGCAGTGGCATGGCGACGAGTTTACCTTATCAACTGGCACAGGGTTGCCCAAGATGTCGTTGAGCACCACCAAGTAGCTCCACGTGCGCATGAACAACGCCGCGATGTGCACCGCCAATCTCACGCAGCGGGGCTTAGGCAAGGCGCCGATCTCTGCGGCAGACAGCCGCCCAGCCTAGAATGCACAAGAGAATGTGAACACGCCGTGCCCCAAAAGCGACCCAATTCGTGAAGTTACACCCTTAGAAGAGAAAAGCACCGACTGTACGAGGACGCTAACAATTTAGTACATAAACGCAAACCAGTGACCATCTAAAAAAATGACGACCTGCAAACGTTGGATGCAAATACATCGCGTGGATGACCTGCACAGTAAAATTTTTGCAAAATGATTTTGAAGTATTATTAGGATTGTAAACTATTTTCTTTGCATTGCAAACCATTTCCTTCGTAAGTTGCGAAGAAGTAGTTTGCAAAATTACGAACTAATTCTTTGCAGTGTTAGTGTTACACACAATTTTCTTCGCAAGGTGCGAGGAACTAGTTAATAATATGAAAGATTTAGTTTGAAATGCAAAGCTTTTTGCAACGCTTCAAAATTCTTAGCAATGCAGAAAAATGTTCTTTGCAATCTTTACAGTGTGAGAACGTCCGCCAATGCAAGGTTCAGCTCCGCGTTGGTTAAAGTATTTTATCGCTAATTAAATCATCATTCTGTCGCATTTCGTACTTAGGATAAGGGGCATTTTTAGAAACCATAAGAAAGTGAGTGTCATTTTTCCCGCAATTTTTCTTTTTACAGTGCACCAGTCTAAATTGGATTCCTGGGTTATTATTTGACTGGACCACTGGAAACAGTCATTCAGTGGACAGGAGGTATAAACGCAACTCACGACAACGCAGGTTCTAGCAATAAGCTGGAGAATGTCGTCCTCAGACAAAACCTCGAGCGACGCGCCCTTTAAGTGCACGTCAGTGCCGACGCCAGGGTTGCAGAGCCCCGCTCCGGGCCTTGCAGAGAGAGCCGACGCGACAGCTCCGCTGTGCCTCAGCAGGAACATGGCAGCTGCTGGTAGCGCAAGAGCAGGCGGCAGAGCCCGCAGACGGCCTACCAACTCATCAGCGCTCTCTGAACTGAAAAAATTGATAAATACGCACAATGAAAGTGGTTAAATATTGACAAGAGGGAATATCTTACTCCGAGTCTCATTCGCGTGCGTTGGGCACCCGGGCACGACCGGCGTCAACTGCCCGGCCAAATCAGATTTTTACATTTTCATTCTTGCAGAGGATTGTACAGAGCTTGTTTGAGGCGATAAAGCCAGGGTCAGGGAAAGCATTGCAAATGCCAAACCGCAGGCCAACGGTTACACTTTCATCCTGTTTCTGATTCTTAGCAGATGATTCGCAGTTATCAGCTTCTTCTCTCGTAACGTTAAAAGTTCACCAGCTAAAGCAGCAGAAACCCGGTTGCAGTAGTCGAATCTATTTCGGCAGTGAGCTTTCAGTGCGGCTCTCGCGAGTCTGCTGCCGGCCCACTTCCCGCTGTAGAGCTGTTCAGACCGACAGCATCGTAGTGCTACGACCGACACTGAGCAGCTGCCGCTGCCCTGCACAGCCCTATGCCGCCGTCAAAACCGCATAAAACGCTCATAAAACGCGCGCCCCGCCGCACGCTCGCGGCGCCACCCACCACGGCATTCAAAGAGGCGCTCCAAGCCGCGTTTAACGTCGCGTTCTAATGTGGACACGTAAATCCAACCTTGAATACATTGGTAATCTTTGCACTGTTAAATTCCTGCAAAGTATTTTGCTCCTTTGTAACTACGAAGCATTCTACTTCGTAATTACAAAGTGATGCTTTGCAATTACGAAGTTACACTTTGCAATTGCAAAGCGATGCTTTGCGGCGTTTTCATTGCTTCGCAATTGCAAAGCATCACTTTGTAATTGCAAAGTAAATGCTTCGTGGTTACAAAGGAGCAAAATACTTCGCAGCTCTGCAAAGCGAATGCTTTGTAGCAATTTAACAGTGTGGTGATCTCAGGCAATCATTGTTAATCAGTACTATTGGGTACTCTGATGAACACATCTATGTTGGTTTAGCACTCCTTCCGAAAATCTGATCGGAAGCCAGTTCAGTCGCCCTATAGAAATAACGCAAAAATACGCGAGGTCCGCTCGCACCATGGTTATCTCCCTACTGTAAAATAACATTGCATCGGTTACCTTCATCGCGACTCAAATGGGCGTTTACATGGGCCTACAGTGTAGGCCAAATCGCGTTTCAAAACCTTACCTGCTAAGAAGGGCAGGACATAGACACCACACAAAAAGCCGCCATGCAGAAGCAGCATGATCCTCACCGCTCCAGAGAGCTTTCAGTCCCGGGTGGGGCACAAGCACGTCCTCTGAAAACATGAAAGTATTACTTGCGTGCGTATGCGCCGCACAACGAAATAACGAGTCCACGCCCAGGTCCTAGTCTAGCGGCTCAAAGCGGTAACGTTACTTTAAGCAGCCGGTAGCAACTCCCTACGGCCGGGCTGACACACTGTCTCGGCCGCGCCGCTGGGCCGGGGCGGCGCCCGCGCGCGCTGCAGCTCTCTTTTCTATTTGTCATATCTCATCAGGTGGCAAAAGCGCCAAAATAAAAACTGTGAATGTCTCAGAAACATGTTACGACACGTTTGAAGTCCGTACGTACAATATTTCGCGAGTGACAAGTTTCTACGAAATATGGTGTTTCCGGGCGGGTCGTGCATTGCAAATTGGATCCATCGAGATCTCAGCAATCCTTCAACGTTTTGCAAATGTGAAAACTGATTTGGAATCTACAAGAACCAAAGCTTGGCGTAGACTAAGCCGTCAGACCGCTGAAAGAACAGAAATATTTTATTTTTCAATCTGAAAACAGAGGACGCTCTGGCGGCCATCTTGCCCACTTCAAGTTTATCGCATTCTCTCTTTTCGAGGTGAGTATAGAAAAATCGCACCCTGCTATTCTGATCTGGCATGATCTGTAGAACATTTGATTCACTGGTGGTTGGCGGGTTAAAAGCGTTTTTAACCTCGAAAAAAATGAAAATAGGGTGCCCTGTCACGTCTCCGGACCCCGTAGGTCGCGTTCAACTCGCATTTTAAAATGTTTCCGGTTCGATTTAGTGACTTTCATTTATATCATTAGATTCCTCGTTCTTTTCTCTTTCTAGCGCCATAAGGCGCTTTGTTAATAGGAGGTCTGGTGCAGGAGATATGACAAATAGAAAAGAGAGCTGCAGCGCGCGCGGGCGCCGCCCCGGCCCAGCGGCGCGGCCGAGACAGTGTGTCAGCCCGGCCGTAGGGAGTTGCTACCGGCTGCTTTAAGGTATTTAAACAAACACTATAGCTTCACTGTTACAAAAATTGTTGTAAAGTTACAGTGTGCACGTGTGAATGATTTTGTAAGCAGTACAGAGTTTTTTGTTTTTGTTTTTGTTTTCTTTGTTTTTTTTTACAAACATTCGGTCAAAAAACAACATTAAAGTTTCCGACAGAGAAAGCAGTTACTTAACTTTTGCTCATGTGAAAAAAAAAAAGTTGTAGTGCTCACACGGGTGTTTTAAAACATTTGTTTCAGGATTGCTATGGAACGAAATGTGTTGCTAACAAAATTAACTAGTATTTTCTTGTACCTGGCATATTCGGGTAGACCACTGTAGGCTGCAGCTGACCGTCGGATGGGAGGGCATTGGAAAGAATAAACTCGCGCACAACTAATGGATCCTCATTAGTCAGTACACTGTAAAGAGTAGAAATTTTCAAATCAACCTACGTCTTAAAGTTTGCAAGCACGTTTCTTCGAAACAGTGTTAGCGATTATGTTCACCAAACCTATTTATGGAAATTATTCACAGAAACGTACGAACTGACTTAAATACGGACAAAAATAACAGTTTTTCGATGAATTTAGAAATGTAAGTCAAGAGTTTCTCGGTATTTTCCGATATGTTTATAAAATTATGTTTGTTTCTAAACTTTGTGGGTTTTAATACGCTAAGATTTCATCCATATTATGGTTAATGGGTGTCTAGCACCGGGAAAAACCAGAATAACTGAAATCGCTATGCTTAAACAAAGTACTTCCGTTTTCTTGTTCCCTGCATTCTTCTGCATATCAGCTTTACCGGAATGCTGAATTGATCACACTGCTAAAGAATTTAGGGTCTTCGCATAACAAACTTGCCATGATTCTGTAGTGCAGATGTTCCCTCTTTTCTTTATAAATTTGAGTGAGTTTCGCGCTTTGACATTGCAAACGCGACTGTGGTGTTTAATTTTATGTATTCGAGTCGAGTGTACCTCAACTCCAGTTTCTTGACAAAATTTAATAGCAACACTTAGATACCTTAGACAAAAAGGCACGCAGGTCATCCGCCCGTTTCGAAAAGCACGCAGTTCAGGCTCGCGCTCACGTTTCGAAAAGACACGCAGTTCAGCCGCGCATTTCGAAAGGCACGCAGTTTACCGCTCTATAGCGAAAGGAACTGCGTGTCTTTCGAAACGCGCGGCTGAACTACGTGTCTCGACACGTGCGGATGAACTGCGTGCCTTTCGAAATGCGCGGATGAACTACGTTCCTTGTAGTCCAAGGTATCGACTTTTCTTGAGGCCGCTGCCTATTATATTTGAAAAATAAATTTATAATTTTTTCATGATCTGATAGGACCCCGTTCAACGAAAATGTTGTGTTTCAAAACCGACAATATGGAGATTTTCGGGCCGGGAAACTCCGGGAAAAGCCCGGGAAATCGTTTTCGTCGTCGTAGTAGACACCCTGAATTAAGATTTTTCTTTTAATTATTACTCCCACACTCTTACGGTGAATTTTGTGCTAACATATCATGGATCACAAATTATCCATAACATGGATAAAATTGTCCGTATTACAGACAATTTGATCCATATTACTGACATGCCTTCATCCGTAGGGTATGGACGAAAGGTCTATACCTTACGGAGGAGGGCACCTCTGTAATATGGATCAAATTGTCTGTAATACGGACAATTTTATCCATATTATGGATAATTTGTGATCCATAATATGTTAGCACAAAATTCTCCATAACATACGGATAGCACATCCATAGGGAAATTTTGTGATCCATAATATGTTAGCACAAAATTCACCGTAAGCGTGTCCATAAGGAAATGAGAGTGTAGGCTGAAAAAAAGAAAAAAGTTCGTGAAATGCCCCATTTTCCCCCAACCTGACCCTGTGGAGAATTCTGCGTAAGCCGAATACGGATCAGACATATAAACATTAAAGCATATTTTTTCCCCCCGAGCTGACCCTACGCGAGAGTTCGTAAGGGAATGAGTGCGTGATCAATCATAGGTGCGAACTGTCCTCACCTGCCCTTGAACAGCACCCCGTAAGCCCGGCGGCGGAACGCCAGGAGCGCCGTGGCGGAGCCGCAGTGTGGAGGGAGGGTTGGGTCTTCCAGCACGGGATTCAGCTCGATGACGCGGCGAAGCAGGAGTGTCAGCACCCAGGGCGACGCAAAGCGGAGGCCGCGGTGGCGAGCCAGTGCCAGCTCCAGAACTGCGTCACACGCAATACGGATAAGATCGCCTTTATATGGTGAACAATTTGATCCGTTACAAACATATGCCGCCATCCGTAGAGATGTGCACGTTATGCTTTCGCATAGCCGCATAATTTTCTAAACTTTACTGAAATGGGGTAAAGTGCCCTACACTCTAAATGGCAAGAGAAAATTTTGTCCGCAGATTCGGAACCGATTCGTGCACATCTAGAAAGGATGTGAGACTTTACACAATTTGTCTAGTTTTAGGAACAAATTTGCATCCTTTCTGGATGTGCACAAATCGGTTCCAAATCTACGGACAAAATTGTACCTTTACATTTAGAGTGTATGATGGCCACTTTAAGAGCACGCCCTCCCGCTTTCCTTGACAAGGGCTATGACCAGATTCTCATCAGTCCGGTTCGTTTCGTTTCCTTTCGATTCTATGGTGGGTGAGGGGGGGGAGGTGTGAAGAAAACCCCTTCTTCACCTCCCCTCACCCACAAAAGAAACGAAAGGAAACGAAACGAACCGGACTGATGAGAATTCGGACGGAGCCCAAGTCTCAACTATACGTCACAGCGGTACCAAAAAAATTCATGGGTGTAGAGGAAAGTTCAAAAAACATGCTTCTGTTCGAAAAAAAACGGAAAATAAAATTTATACATAGAGAAAAAATATCGAAAGAATCAGTTGATTTTGCCCATTGATGGCCACACTAATCCTATTGATGGCCACCCTCAAAACTACTGGGATTGGCGTTAGTGAGTCGTGGCAGGCCATCTGTGTGACGTAATGGCTCGAACAGCAGTTACTTTGGCGTCCTTCTCTGCATCCCGGTGAGCTTTTTATGCCACACGTGTACTCTAAAGCATGTTAAATTCAATATCGGTGCCCGTTCATAGTCTCATTAACCTGGGATCGCTATCGTCCATCCCATTAGGTCCTCAACGACGGACCCAGGTTGACCCTGGTGGTGTAAGGCGACACCAGCATTGAAATCAGAGTGCCTCAAAACCCGGTACGCAATTTATTGGATCCACACGACGACGTTCTGTGGCCCAATAATGGCCACCCCTTTCCCCCTTCTAAGTTAGTTAAAACGAAAAATTTTTATGCGTAGAATTGAAGCCCAACCTTTCCAGGTTTAGCAGATATCCTTGCCATCAAGCGCCGGTTCGTACATGCCAAACGCGAACGCTCCCAAAGGAACGCTCTGGTAAAGACATCACTTTAGAGAACTACCAGCCGGGCGGACAGAGCAGAGTTTGGTATAATGCTGGCGCTCGTTTGGAGCGCGGCTGAATCTCGACCTGAGCAGGATCGTGATGCTAATCAGTAACATAGTGTTGGCCTTGCAGCACCCACTTCACGACTTCTACGCTTCGTACTGTCAGTTGGTCGAACCGAATGTATTTATCTCGGTTTTAGGCCAGCGGAACTTGACCTGCACAGTTTGACGTGCGTTCGAAACGAAGAAATCAATGTATGTGATTTCTGGAATGGTTTACGTACGTATGTAGACAGGGGAGGGGGGGGGGGGGGGGGGGGGGGGGGTGTCGTACGGGAGATGTGAAAAGTTAACTATACCTTCGGGTTCCTCCTGAAAAAAGAAAACGAAAATGTTTTTTTGTTTAGTCCTAAGCAAGTCCATGACTATGGTAAAATTCAGTTGTGTGTCTAACAAACGTTTTGAAATGTCCTATTGAGACATTAGATGACTTACAAGCATATGCACACGTGAACACTGTTCTATTTGAAATTTGAAAACTTCGGTTTTTTTTTTTCAAAAGTTACAAAATTTAACGTTTAGTGCCATATTTGGATTCCTCTTTACAAATTGAATAGAAAATGTCCTGTGCTTAAAGCCGATCAGTATCGAAATTGCAAAATTAATACACTCCAAAGGGGTAAAAGTGTGCAAAAACGAGCTAATAATCAATTAGTGGGGGCATAACTCTGAAATTTCTATTCCGATCATCTCCTCCGTCTACTTACGTAAACCATTCCAGAAATCAGATACATTGATTTCTTCGCTTCGGACGCACGTCAAATTGTGCAGGCCAAGTTCCGCAGGCCTCAAGCTAAGATAAATACAATGGGTTCGACCAACGGACAGAGCGATCACTTCTTAAGAAGCGTAGAAGTCGTGAGGTGGGCGCTGCAGCAGCTGCCCAGAGTGCCGCGACCACTTTCAGAGTCTTGGATTGGTGCCTTGAATTCCAAGACATGCGTTCAGGTGGCTCGATAGTCTACCACAGACTCTACGATGTCTCAAACACGTCTCCACAAAACCTATATATACTATTGCACGCGAGGACATCCTGAGGCGAAACATTTAAGTACGGGCTGTTTTGTTGACTGGTCACAACTTCCTTCTCCGTGCAGGTGGCGTCCCCTCATAGTCAGAGCTTTGGTTAACGATACAACTAGGGACAGAAATCGTCCCAGAGATCGACGTACCTTCCGAGTCCACGGAATTACACTTGTCATTCGAGCTCACGGGCGACGCTTTGGGAGCAGGCGACTCATCCGACGCTGGCGGTGTGTAGTCATGGCCCCGCAAACTGGCCTCGAGCTGGACACGAAGCGACTCGCGCAGCGCCCAGCGGTCCGCAAACTTGAGCTCCCGGGAAAAGCGGTTCAACGTCTCTTTGGGATACGAGGCCAGAGCCCTGCAGACCGAAAAAAGTTCATCCTGGATCACAAAACGCATTTCACCCACTCTCATTTCCTTATAGACACACGCTTACGGAGAATTTTGTGCTAACGTATTATGGATCCCAAATTATCCATAGTATGGATAAAATTGTCAGTATTACAGACAATTTGATCCATATTACAGACATGCCTTCATCCGTAAGGTATGCACGAAAGGTCTGACAATTTTAAGCACACACGGGTAATTTGGGATCCATAATACGTTCGCACAAAATTCTCCATAACATACGGATAGCACGTCCATAGGGAAAGAAGAGTGAATTTTTGGAGCGTAGCACGAATTGCAGATAATGTGACTATCCAATGTTACAATCCGTGTTACTAGACAAACGCATGTTTTGACGATCTGTCAACTCAAATGTCTACATTGTCTACAATAAGAACACTCTCAGACCCATTCTGGTTAAAATCACGCACTCTTATTTCCCTATAGGAATGTGCTATTCGCATGTTTTTGAGAGTTGTGTGCAAACGTATTATGGATTACAAATTATACATACTATGGATCAAATTGTCCGTAATGTGGACAGTTTCATCCATATTATGGACGGCTTAAAATTGACAATACGTTTGCACAAAATTCTCCGTAAGCGAGTCACAATTAAACTATTCTTGAACACTTTCCCGCTGCACGGTAGACATTTTTTAACGCATTGCGCGCAGTGGGTAAACGATGCCGTATGACAACGGGAAAAACGGCCTTGGACTGCGCAAAATATTTAAAAAAAACAACAACAAAAAAGCACTATTACGGGTAGCCTATATCCACGAGGCAATAAGTGTGTACTGTTAAGGGTTCAAAACAAGAATAAGGGTGCGCGCGCATAAGTACACGTTTTACCTGGTGATCACGATCTCCGCTGCTTCCTCAACAGACTTCCCCCACAAATCCTTGCGAACCAGCTCACCAAGCTTTTGAACGACTTTCTCGACGCGAAAATAGAGTTTGGGACTGAGTGATTCCTTGCGGCCGCCGGACGCTATTAGGTGCAGAGGCTGCGGGAATGAAAAATTCACTAATTAGACAAATATAGAGCCTTTTAAAACGAAGGCACGAAGGAACAAAAATAATCAGACTACTGATCCATGTATTCCATGTATTCCGACGCGTAATAAACTGTATTTCTTTTTCTTACAAAGATAAGATTTAAGCATCCTACAGGGCCAGGCTGCCGGCACCGTTAGGGGCTGTTCACAAATTAAGTCACGCATCTGAGGGGGGAAGGGGTCGCTGCCCACTTGACGGTCCTATTTTATTACAGATAAAATGTGATCCACATTACGGTTCCACAAATTATCCGTAAGCAAGTCCGTAAGGAAATGAGAGTGTACGGAGAATTTTGTGCCAACGTATTATGGATTACAAATTATCCATAATATGGATAAAATTGTCCGTATTACAGACAATTTGATCCATATTACAGACATGCCTTCATCCATGAGGTATATACCTTACGGAGGAGGGCATGTCCGTAAAATGGATCAAATTGTCTGTATTACGGACAATTTTATCCATATTATGGATAATTTGTAATCCATAATACGTTAGCACAAAATTCTCCATAACATACAGATAGCAAATCCATAAATGAGAGTGAGTGTAGTGGCGGTTGGTGACGGGTTGAAGGCCACAATGGTCAGCCGCGTGACGTTGGGGGGGGGGGGGGGGGGGGGGGGGGGGGGGGGGGTTGGAGTCAGAACCGCCTGAAATTTTCGTGACGTAATTTGTGAATGACCCCTAGTACACTGTATATCGTCGTGAAGGTAGGCGACAAAGTCACCTAGCCCGCGACGCAAAAGTAGACAATTTATGTCGACTACACTGTTAAAAATGTTTTGAAATTTCAAACCCAACATTAACTGAATTTTCAAAATTGTAATGAAATTTCATGTTTGAACTGAAAATTCAGAATTGTTTTGATATTTTAAGACGATGTTATGAAAATTTAGAACTGGATAATGAAATGTCAGTATTCGTATTGAAGATTCAGAACTAGGTAATGAAATGTCAGTATGGGCTGAAGACTCAGAGCTGCGTAATGAAATGTCAGTATGCTTCTGAAAATTCAGAGCTGCGTAATGAAACTTCAGTTTGGTACTGAAGATTCAGAGCAGGATGATAAAATTCGAATAGCATTAATTAAGTTATGTACATCCCTGTGGCCTCTGGTATCATAGAAAATCAAGAACATTAATATTATCGCAAGCGGAAAAGCTATATAACCATAGTTATTTTCGCAACAACACGGAGAAAAATACTTTGGTTGCTGTCACTAAAATGGTGTTCTATCTGCCCCCTTAGTCATAACCATAGAACGTTCTATCGTGCTGGCTGGAGTGTTTGGTTGGAGCGTCTAAACGCTCAGTCAGCACGATAGAACGTTCTATGGTTATGACTAAGGGGGCAGATAGAACACCATTTTAGTGACAGCAACCAAATTTTTTCGGCCGTGGTGACCAAACATTTTTCTCAGTGAACGATTACCCTGCACCGATACTGTCGCGGTCAAGCGCACTTCCACTATTTGCCACCAGATGGCGCATCGTTTGTTAAACTGATACTTTTCTTTTACGTGTCAAATATCTATTAAATTTCTTAAATTTCCTATCCGAACTATTGATGGTCTGATAGAGCAGCGTCTCTCCGATGTACCTGCACATTTGTTTTTCATTTTTTGTCAATATTCCATATTTTGCATGAGTTTTAAATTGGCTCCTCGCTGAGCACTCATAACGCGAGCACATCCACCCTCCGGCGCCCAGCTCCCCGTATTTGTGTGCCACCTGCACTGCATCTGCACGGGTGAGAGGCACATTCAATTTTTAAAATCTTGCAGATGAGTGGCATCGGTTCAAGTGCTCCCGAAATCACGATCGCAAGGACTCGAACAAAAGTCAAAATATGCGAGGTTAAATTTCACTGGGTATTTCATTACACATATTATGAAATTTCAGTGCAGGTCCTGAATTATGCAAACAATATCGTACTTATATTTCATTACTAGCTTTTGATTTTTCATTACGCAAATCTTAAATTTCAAAACTTGTTGTCCTGAAATTTCATTACCATTTCATGTAATGTGATTTCAAAACCAAAAAGTGATAGGAATTACAGTACCAAAAACTGAAATTTCAACCTGAATTTTCTAACAGTGTATCTCCTGGACACCTCGCCTACCTGCTGGACAACCCGGATTAACAGTGTAGGCAAAAGGGTTGTTAGGCTATCCCCGCGGCCCCCAGGGGAGCGAGGGTGGCAGAAGGGTAGCCAACTCGCATAAACTCCGTACACGGGACCCTTAATCCCTTCATAGTACTTCAGAATACCCCTTAATTTTGGACAAAATACCCAGACACTTCACAATACTTTCATATCACTCCGCAGTATTTCAAAGTACCACAGAATGGGGAAAATGCCTCAAAGTGCCATAATACTCCGTACACTGCTACGATTAGTTGGTGACCCCTAAGGTGGCGGCAGAGCAGAGTAAACATGCAAGTGCAAAGCAGGAGAAGCGGCTGACTTTATTGTAAGGGAAGCATACTGTTGCCCAGCAAACACTCAAATTTCCTTACGGACTCGCTTACAGAGAATTTTGTGAAACGTACTATGGATCACAAACCATCCATAATACGGAAAAAATAGTCCTTATTACAGACAATTTGAGTCATATGACAGACATGCTTCCCTCCGTAAGGTCGTCCATACCTTACGGATAAGGTCATGTCTGCCATATGGATCAAATTGTCTATAATACGGACATTTTATCCATATTATCGATGATTTGTGATCCGTAAGACGTTTACTCAAAATTCACTGAAACATTCGGATAGCACCAAAAGGTAATGAGTGAAAGAGGTCAAATATTAAGTCAATAAAAGGTCTATAGTTGTCATTAGAGTAATGGCTTGAATTGAATGCTAAAAATTTTTAGCAAGCAAGGCGACCGCGACGAATAGAGTGGTCCCTGACATAAAGTCCATTCTGCAGATAGGACCGAGGGGGTTTTCACTCGACATTTCGTTGTACACGGTATTTCGTAATACGTGTATTTTGCCGGTATTTCGCCGGTATTTCTCAGGAAAAGTTCACCGTTTTGGAGCATATTTCGGCATATTTTGGTGTATTTCATGCGAAATACCTGTGAAATACCTCATTTGGTGTACACGGTATTTCAGAAGTGAAAACCCCCTCGGATAGGACTTGAAAAGAATAGGTTCGAATTGCAAACAATTTTCTTTTCGGCTTCCAAGAAATTCTGTAGCATTGCAATACGAACTAGTTCTTCGCAAGCATTCCTTTGCAATGCACACACATTGCTGGCTAGGATTTTGACAGGCTGCAAAGACATTCAATGCATCACGCAATTATTTGCAACACAAATCTATCGCAAATTCTTGCCGTTGCAAATGATATGATTTGAAAGCATTTTACACTGCAACAACAGGAGTAGACTCACAATAAGGTAGGGGGCGGGCACGCAGCCGTTGGGCAGGAGTGCGAGCAGCAGCGGCAGCTGTTGGCGGTGCCTCAGCCCCAGTGCGCGGGCGATCGCATCCCGGTCGAAGAGCACCGTCGTCATGGCCTGCTCGTCCAAGTGGCCCAGAGACAAGTAGTGCAGCGCGCCCTCCATGGCCACGTAGTCCGTGTCGCGCGACAGGATGCAGAAGCACGACTCGCGCCGTGCAAACCGGGCCACCTCCACGTCGAACTCGTCCACAGTGAGGCGTACCTGAGAGTAGACCAGATTTACGGACTCGCTCACGGAGCGAACATGCCTTCATCCGTAAGGTAATGGACAAAAATATTTTTTTTCACCGTCCACTGTTAACTGGTTGGCGTCTTTTAACGCCAAAATATCTGTTTGCACAGCAAAGTACTCTCACTCTCATTTTCTTTACGGACTCGCTTGCGGAGAATTTTGTGCAAACGTAATACAGAATACAGATCACAAGTCATCCCTACGAATTGAATTGTCTGTACTGTAGACAATTTGACGAAGTTCTCCGTAAGCTTGTCCGTACGAATATTAGAGTGTGAGATTTTCTTTACAAAATCTCTTAATTTCTTTCATTAGACGTTTAATTTTTAACCATTGTTCTGCGAGTATTTGCATGTTTAGTCCGGTTTTTTTCCAGAAAAAATTCAGACTGGAATTCCTAAGCATACCTCACCTCAAATCCTGCCATTTTGAGCGCCAGTAAGGCGCAGTCGTGGGTGCCGGGGGGAAGCAGGTTGCCATGCCCAGCCGTTTGGTGAGCGGGCTGGTCACGAACCGTCAGAACGCGCCGGCCACGGACAGCACCCCGCCCTCGGGGCGCAAAGCAACCACGGCCGCGGCCACCACCGCTCCCAGGTTGGACCTGATGAGAGGGTGCCGACCCCAGCAACGGCTCGCAGTCAGCAGAGTCAAGGCGGAGGCCAGAAACGGCAACCTCCAGAACTGCGCCCTATAAGAAGAAGCACGAGGCTAAGAAGGAGTATCGATAACTAGGAAGCAGACGATATACTGTTTAATTCCTGCAAAGTATTTAGCTCCTTTAAGAAGTATTTATTTCGCAATTACAAAGTGATGCTTTGCAATAACGAAGTGACACTTTGCAATTGCAAAGCGATGCTTCGCAGCGTTTTTATGGCTTTGCAATTCCAAAGCTTTACTTTGTAATTGCAAAGTAAATGCCTCGTAGTTACACTGGAAATGCAAGTGTGTGAATGTCTTGCATTTGCAGTGTACGAAGGAGCAAAATACTTCGTAGCTCTGCAAAGCAAATGCTTTGTAGGAATTTAACAGTGTACATCTTCCACAAAGCAAAATACAAAAATAGAAGGCTCAAAACAAAACTTTTAACTTAAGATTTACTTTCGTTACCACCGGCTTAATTTTTTTTTTCATGAGGCTCCGATTAGCATCGGAACGTGAGAGTATCTATGGTGCGAAATAATGCGTGTTACGTTTGTGTAAGGAAATGACAGTGAAATAATCCATTTTAAATTAGGCTACTGACAGTAGTTTCCTTTTCTCACACTGTTAAATTCTTGCAAAGTATTTTGCCCCTTTGTAACTACGAAGCATTTCCTTCGCAATTACAGAGTGATGCTTTGAATTTACGAAGTAACGCTTTCAGGGTTGTTACAGAGTTGGGATTTTCAAATTCCCTGACTTTTCCATGACTTTTCCCTGACCAAACTGGAGGTTTTCCATGACTTTCATCCAAAAAAATATTTTTTAAGTTATAAGTTCAACTCTTGTTACGGCCCTGTTCATTTAGAGGGTGGGCACTTTCCGGTTTTTCCCGGCCCTAAAGATGACGTTGTAGCTCGAATTTTGCCTTTACACAAGGCCCCTTGCCTATGTTGGCAACTAGCGGGAAACACAGTACCTTTGAATCGCATGAGGGGTTTGCTGGCCACTTTCGGTTGACGCTACCGACTAGAAATATAAAGGGGCTAAGTGCGAGCGAAGCGAGCACGAAAATTTTTCAAATGTTAACCCAGCTGAGCGATTTAAAATGCGCCCTAGATCACCCAGTCGCTTAGGGAACGGTGCCACCTCCAATGTGGCGACCAAACTTCTACACATATGAAAAGGATTCAAAAATTTTAGCCAGCAAATGTGAGTGCAGAGTTTGAGCGCTGTACATTTGTTTTGATATTCTCGATGAAAGTGTGTGCACCTATGGTTATACGAAAGAAGCGAGCGAAAAAACAAAAAGGATTTAAAAAAATAAATTGACCCATTGTAAAGGACCGCGGGAGCTTAGCACGCTATCAAATTTTGCAATTTTCTAATTTTTCATAATTTTCATGACTCGACGATTGATTTCCCTGACTTTTCCATGACTTCCATGACTCGATTTTTTTTCCCTGACTTTTCCATGACTTCCAGGTTTTCCATGACTTCCAACAACCCTGCGCTTTGCAATTGCAAAGCAATGCTTTGCAGCGTTTTCATAGCTTCGCAATTACAAGAGCACCACTTTGTAATTGCAAAGTAAATGATTCGTAGTTACAAAGGAGCAAAATACTTCGCAGCTCTGCAAAGCGAATGCTTTGTGGGAATTTAACAGTGCACACTCTCAGCTCACACTACACATCCTAAGTACTTGCTCACAAAATAATTAGTATTACTTACTAAATTTGTGAGTATTACGTGCAATTTTGTGAGTATTACTACTGCTGTATAAGCAAGTTCATTGTGTATTTGCAAAATGTCAGTAACGGGCTGAGAGTGCAGTGAGTAGAGTACTGACAAAAAAACATAAACGATAAGTAACTAACTAGTCAGTAATCCTGCTGCGTAAAAATGTAAATATTTACTATGAAATAAAAGAGCGCAGGTCTAAGTGAAGACTGTTGAATGATTGAAATTGATTTAAAATGACTGAAGTAATTATTGAAATAGATTCAAAATGATTGGAATTTATTGAAAATGATTTAAAACGATGAGGGCCCACACTGCGAAAAAATTTGTTGGCACCAGGCACTAAAAGTTTAGTCCCCAGGGTGGAAGTTTTTTCCTTACTTTAGTGATTAGGATATCAATGATTTAATTTAATTTAAACTTTCAATGGTTGTAAACGTTTTTAAAAATTAAAAATAATTGAAATTTTGAATCGTTCGAGAAGTGTACAGTGATTCCTGCAAGCTAGCTGGACCCAACGTGGTTATTGCACCACGTTTAGCCTAATTTCCTGGCAATTTCTCTGATGTTCCTGAATTTTCAGAACCCTGGCAATTTCCTGACGCATGGCAACCCTGTGAAAATTTGAATAGGTCCACACTAAACCTAAAAGTAACATTTAATGTCCATAGAGAGATGCATGGTTGTTCATATCTCAACAAGATTTGAATTCAACAAGTGACGAAATAGCTGGACAAAGTCTTTTCTAGCCCGCTCTTCTGCTTTAGAAAAGCTGTCTAGCGGGCTTATGCAAACGACCTCGTGTCTGTCTGTGCCTGTCTGTCTGTTCCACTAGCAAGAGATGTGTTAGAGACTTTTTCTGATCCTCAGGGGGTAACTCGTCAAAAATTGCTGTAAAATTGCTGTAAAGAACAATTAGTTGTAGAAGAAGGCCTAAAAACCGCAAAAGAAGAAAAAAACTGCCCCACCCCACCCCAAAAAACGTTTTCTAAGCAGAAGGGTAGGTTGTAGTCGCGGTGCTTCACCGTTGCATCGTGTCTATGGGGCAAATTTTAAGGACGACGGGTTTTTGCGGGCCGAAGGCGAGTTACAACATTTGATTATGTTCATCATTATCACCATCGCCGCCGGCAGGCCAAGCAGGCCCGGCGGGCCCTGCCGAACGGAGTTGCCTGCGGAGCGAAGCGGAGCTAGCAATTCCGTTAGGCGGAAGGGCGGGCCTGCTTGTTTATCATTAAGATGTAAATTCCTGACTTGCTATCTGTATCCGGTTGAGATGTGCACAAAACCGCAGCTTTTTACGGACAATCAAAGTCCTGTCAGATTAAGTGTGTCGACAATCTTCGTTGTACAGCAGTAACACGAACAAATTTTGTAAGTAATACGAGTAATGTCATGTCGCAAGTTAGTCATGTTATATCAACGAAGACTAAAAGTGTTTGAAGACTAAGAAATTTATCAACGATATTCACAAATTTTGTTCATTACACTCTCATTTCCTTATGGACACGCTTACGGTGAATTTTGTGCTAACATATTATGGATCACAAATTATCCATAATATGGATAAAATTGTCCGTATTACAGACAATTTGATCCATTTTACAGACAGACATGCCTTCATCCGTAGGGTATGGACGAAAGGTCTATACCTTACAGAGGAGGGCATGTCTGTAATATGGATCAAATTGTCTGTAATACGAACAATTTTATCCATATTATGGATAATTTGTGATCCATAATATGTTAGCACAAAATTCTCCATAACATACGGATAGCACATCCATAGGGAAATGAGAGTGTACTGCAGGGGCGTAGGAAGTGCCCGGCGATGGGGGTTTCAATTTTTTTGGTGGTCATAACAAAGTTGCGTCATCTGTTACAATGCCAGATTGTATCTGCCCAAGCCCAAAGCGACAAACAATTAGTGAAATTTCCTCTACAAGACATAACGGCGGTTAGTACTGCTCGAATTGGGACGCCACGCCGAAATCGTGGACTCGCCTTACGGCGTGTGCGGGGGTATTTTATGGTTTCTGCGCAACCGCCGCCAAATAGGGGTTGCGGCCCGCACCGCACCACCTGCACCCCACTTGGTACGCCCCTGAATTACTGCTGTACAAAGAAGTTCGTTCCACACTTGGCAAAGTCGGTAATGAGCTGAGTGTACCGTGCGATCATGTACACCTCAGTTGTATTAACTTTACACTTTGTGTAGTACATGGGTCGACATGGGTGCAACTTCTTTTTTAGTGTACAGCGTAACTCTCACATGTGACACTGTGAAAAATAGTGGGTAGGTTTACAGGAAAATTTCCCTTGACGCAAGTTGTAAAGTCACAGTTTTAAATCGTAAAAATACATGGAGTAGGTACGTATCGATTTAAAATCTATCGGCAAGTAAAAAAATTTCCTCTCGTAAATTTACAACTTCAATTATAATTCGAGTTTCGAAAATTTATGTAGATTAACGACGATATTTTTCACAGTGTGACAGGAAAACTACTCCTTAAATAGGTCACGGTGCAAGGCTCACCTGGTCATGTTCACCTTCGGCCTCGGCGCTGGGCCTCACGTCCCCTAAGGACTTCTCCGGCCGGCCCTCCTGGTTCACGTTCTCTCGCTGGTTCTTGCAGCAGTTGGTTGTTTGATCCGATTTCTTCTGCCGCTGGATTGTCACCGCTTCGTTAACCTCAGGCTGGGGTTTTGTCACCGCTTCGTTCGCCTCAGGCTGGGGTTCTGTCACCGCATCGTTCACCTCAGGCTGGGGTTCCGTCACAACTTCGTTAAGCTCAAGCTGAGGTTCCGTCACCACTTCGTTAACCTCAGGCTGGGGTTCCGTCACCACTTGACTCACTTCAGGCTGGGGTTCCGTCACCACTTCGTTGACCTCGGGCTGGGGTTCCGTCACCACTTCGTTGACCTCGGGCTGGGGTTCCGTCACCACAACGTTCACCTCAGGCTGGGGTTCCGTCACCACTTCGCTCACCTCAGGCTGGGGTTCCGTCACCACTTGGCTATCTCCTGCCCGCTGGGCCGTATCCTGCAGGCGCGCGTACACCGCCACCGCCCGGGCGTGCTCCTTCCGCTTCCTCTCACTCCACGTGCTCAGGCGGCCCTTGCTAGGCACGCCCTTGAAGAAGAAGACCGGAGCAGCACCGACACCTGCATTAACAGACCAATGCCAATGCACAGATTCAAAACTACCCTTATAAAAAGGCAGCGCACGGGTTCCCATTCCAAAGTTATCTCGACTGACCTTGAAGACGGCGCGCGAAGGCAACAATTCCCTCGGCGAATTCCTTAAACTGCCCACCCAGGAGCAAGTCAAGTCGTCCCATCACGTGATACGTCAGCATACCGCCGTCCACTACGGCCACAGCCTCCGACCGCCCCGTCTTCTCCCTGTTCAAGTGAATGAAGGAAACGGCGGCCCAGAGATGAGAAACGTTCACGATCCGGTCCCACTTTCCGGGCCCGGGCCCGGGACCGCTCTTGACCGGGTTTTATGGTTGGCCGGCCAAATCGGCGTAGCTATAGTCCCGGTCCGAGTCCGGGCCCAAGCTCGATCCGGTCCCGGAACGGACCACGGCGCGACAATAAAGGGTGTATCAAAGAAAATAAGGTCAAAAGTCAGAAAAAAAAAATTACATTATGATCACGTAGTAGTACCTCGTCAAGGTAGAGCCCTGAGCCGTTCGGACGAAAATTTGGTCCGTTTGGCACTAGGGTCATTTTTGACGAAAATAAGCTCAAAATTGCTGTAGTAAACAATTAATTGTAGAAGAAGGCCTAACAAGCAGGCCCGCCCTTCCGCCAAACGGAATTGCCAGCTCCGCTACGCTCCGCCGGCAACTCCGTGCGGCAGGGGCTAGGCCGGGCTTGGCCGGGCTAGGCCTGCTTAGCCTGCCGGCGGCGATGGTCGGGCCTACGGCCGGACCATTTCTGTCTCGCGATTTAAGGAAGTGCATAAGCAAATGAATAATGTGACCGGTAAATCCACTGAATCTGGATCTATGGTCGTCTATAATACTTTAATCACAAAAGTTTGCGATGACTCAATTTTGTGATTCCTCTGATTTATCGCTTTTATAGACATGATAACTTTTTATCACAAAAGAACATGAAATGAAAAGAATAAGGGCAAGTTATCACAAAAATAATATGATACTATTTTATCGCAAAGTTTAGTGTAAAACGGGAGCTAGTATTTCCGTTTATCACAAAAACTTGCGATAGTAAGTTATCACATTATTTTTGTGATAACTTTCCCATATACTTTTTATTGCATGTTTTTTTATGCGATAAAAAGTTATGAAGGAATCTCAAACAAGCAGGCCCGCCCTTCCGCCAAACGAAGTTGCCAGCTCCGCTCCGCTCCGCCGGCAACTCCGTTATCGGCAAGGGCCGGGCCTGCTTGGCCTGCCGGCGGCGATGGTCGGGCCTGCGGCCCGACCATTTCTGTCACGCGATTTGCTGAAGAACATGATCGAGTGATGTAGCGGGCCTACGGCCCGCTTAAACCCGTCATCTTTGAGTTTGCCCCAAAGCCTCGAGAAATGGATGTAACGGTGAAGCACCGCGACCACAACCCACCCTGCTTCTAAGAAAACTTTTTTGGGGGTGGGGGGAGAGTTTTGTTTCTATTTTGCGGTTTTTAGGCCTTTTTCTACATCTTATTGTTCACTAAGGCAATTTTTAGCTTATTTTCGTCTAAAAAGACCCTCTAGCGCGTAAACGGTTAGAGATAGCGCAAAACGGGCGAAATTTTTGCCCGTAGGACTCTACTTTCACAAGTAACCCCTCAGGAGATCATAAAAAAAATATTTTTTCCAACTTTTTTTTGCCTTTCCTGTTTTCTTCGATACCCCCTTTAGCCCATTAGGGGTGGCTGACAGGATTTGCCGTAGGCGTTTTGTTTTGTGGGAGTGAACCTTGAGATCCCCTCAAAATTTGAAGTCTCTCTCGCGTGGAAACGTATGGTATCAGTTTGTCAGCAGTTTGTCATCTCGCCAATGACAAACGGAAGACAAACTGATGACAATCCGATGATGAAATTTGATGACATACTGATGACAAGCTCATGACAAACTGATGTCAAACGCAAATCGGCGTTCCGTCATCAATATGTCATCAGTATGTCAGCAGTTTATCAACCGTTTGTCTTCGACGGATTACAAACGGATTACAAACGGATGACAACCCGTTCACATACTGGCCGCTTTCGACGCTGGAGAATGCTGCGACCGAAAATGCTGGACACGAAATGTCCTAGTCTATAAGAGCCTATACAATGTAGAAGGTGTGCTGTGGACTGTTCATAAGGGCGTCGAAGGTTGCTGCATGTGTCCCCCGCGTCAACTTTTTGCTCTGAGCACGATGGTGGTGTTAAATTTCCTCTAGCTATAGCCGTTCAAAAGTTACTTTTCGGATTTTTTTTTGTTTCCAAATTCAACAGAGTATGTTATCCTGACGCATCTCACTAACCCGTTTCGCTCTGCGGCGCTTAGTTTAGGCTTGAAAGGGAATTGCGGTGTTTCGTACGGTGAGGCTGGAGCCAGTGTGTCAGCGATTTGTCCTCCGTTTGTAATCCGTTGACGACCAACGGTTGATAAACAGATGCAATACTGATGACATATTGATGACGGAACGCCGATTTGCGTTTGACATCAATTTGTGATCAGTTTGTTATCAGTACGTCATCAAATTTCATCATCGGATCGTCATCAGTTTGTCATCCGTTTGTCATCGACGAGATGACAAACTGTTGACTAACTGATACCATACGTTTCCACGCGGGCTAGCACATCTCCTTCTTGTGGAACAGACAGACAGACACACAGACAGACAGACACGAGGTCGTTTGCATAAGCCCGCTGGATAGCTTTTTCAAAGCAGAAGGGCGGGCTAAAAACGAGTTATGGCAGAAATGAGGGTTAGTTTATCACAAATCCAAATTCGGTGTCACTTTGCATATTTAAGGGGGGATCCTAGTGTAGCGGCTCAAAAACAATGCTTATTTTGCGAATTTTGTATTTTAAATACTGTAGCTCGTATCGAAAATTTGAGAACACGGTTTAATAGATGGCACTTTAATGCAAAAAATGCAAAAACAAGCGTCTCAGTATCTTCAAAGGTGTGGCGACACGGCCTGCTACAAGGGAGCATGTAGTTTCATGCTGGCCGTACACTTTCCCACGGACTGGTGCGTCTAAAACAGTCGTACGAAACGGCGTTTTGTTCGGGGGGAACCTGGCTATGGTCGGTACTAGAAGATCTGGGATCGGAGGTGCCCTTCATATTAAAAATAAATTAAAACATTGAAAATTTTTACCTCAACTTCAGTACTAAAAGTTTGACTTACTCAAAAAAATACTAAAAATAATTTCATCGTAAAGATCCTAGTACCGACCATAGCCAGGTTCCTCCTGAACAAAACACCGTTTCGTACGACTGTTTTAGACGCACCAGTCCGTGGGAAAGTGTACGGCCAGCATAGCGCCACACCTGTGACACGCCATCTTCCACCAGGGCGTGTCGCCGCAATTAGTTTTTTTAAAAGTAATTCCTAAAATTACCCCTGTTTTTGAGACGCTACACTAGGATCCCCCCTTAAGGCATCCGGCGGGGGGCCTGCGGCACTAGAAATTTGCTCCTTGGACATGACAAAAGACTGTAACGGGGCAACACCGTGACTACACCCCACCCTTCTGCTTTGCTAACAAAAAAATTAACCGACGCAGTTTCTAGATTGTATATTGTTTGTTAAACAGTCTTAAAACTTGACTTTTTGCCATTGTTTTCAATATATATCCACCTCTAGGGCCGAAACTGTGAAAGATACGGCGAATCCAAGGGTAGTTCCTGATTCAGAATGTGCTGTTTAGGAGGAGTACTTTCTCTGACATTTTACGATTGGACGCTTTATGTGCAACGTGGTCATTTTCGCCGTATTTCGTCGAAAAAAGCACTCTAGCGCCCAAACGGTGCAAGATAGAGTCAAACGGACGAAATTTTCGCCCAAAGGGTTCTTTTTTGACGAGTTGCCCCTTAAAATACAATAAAAAAAATATTCTTTCCCTACTTTACGGGCCAAACCCTATTTCTTTGTTACTCCCTTTCACCCCCTTAGGGGTGGTTGACAGGATTTGCACCAGGCGTTTCGTTGTCCAGGAGTGACCCGTAAGATACCCTGAAATTTGTAGACCTCTAGCTCATCTCCTTCCTCTTACACGACACGGACGACGGACGGACGGACGGACTGACGGACGGACGGACGGACGGCCACGAGAGCGGTTGCATAAGCCCGCTTTAATGCTGAAATTTTCGCCCAAGGGCTCTACTTTGACAAGCCCTTAGGAGATCATAAATAAAAATATTTTTCTCCGACTTTTTGACCTGCTTCATTTTCTTTGATACCCCCTTTTAGCCCCTGAGAGGTGGTTGCCAGGATTTTTGCCGTAGGCGTTTTGTTTTCTAGGTGTGAACCTTAACATACCCTGAAAATTTGATTTCTCTTCACATCTCCTTCTAGTGGAACAGACAGACAGACACACAAAAAGACAGACACGAGGTCGTTTCCATAAGCCCGCTAGATAGCTTTTCTAAAGCAGAAGGGCGTGCTACAAACCGGAAAATAATTAAGAAACTCCACGCCCCCCCCCCAAAAAAAAAAAGCGTTTTCTAAGCAGAAGGGTGGGTTGTAGTCGCGGTGCTTCCCCGTTCCATCACTTTCTCGTGTCTACGGGGCAAATTTTAAGGACGACGGGTTTTAGCGGGCCCGTTACATCATTAGAATATGTTCTTCAGCAAATCGCGAGATAGATATCGCCGCCGGCAGGCCAAGCAGGCCTGGCCCCTGCCGAACCGAACGGACTTGCCGGCGGAGAGAAGCGGAGCTGGCAACTCCGTTTGGAGGAAGGGCGGGCCTGCTGGTTGAACTGTCGTACACACCTCCTCGACACGCATAGTAAAGAGGTTTAGCTATTGATCGGCCAATCTGCCCGCTCGAAAGTACTATAGGGGGTGTTGAACGGTGGAGGAAGGGCGGGCCTGCTTGTGTCGTATACACCTCCTCGACACGCATAGTAAAGAGGTTTAGCTATTGATCGGCCAATCTGCCCGCTCGAAAGTACTATAGGGGGTGTTGAACGGTTAACTCGAGTCGCAAGAAAAAAGTGTTCTGACTGACGTATGACTTACTTGTACTCCTTCACGAGGTCTGCGATGCTCACGGTAGGACAGGCGTCATGGTGCGTCAGCAGGTACCTCTCAAGTCCTTGAATGCCCATTGCAGCTGCAGATCTCCAGGGCGAAGATCAGGTGTGTCTTCACACAAGCTAAACACAATATATAGTAGCTTAAAATAATTTTCAAATAAAGGTTGGAAGGATCTACATGCAAACTGTAGCCAAACTCTTATAGGGTTACTGCTGTTTCTAGTATTTTCGACAGTATACCCGTTAAAAAATCTTCATGGGCTACTGACACCTATTGTACAGTATGTATTACGCCAGCAGGGTGACAAATTGAATCGCTAATAACTCCAGTTCGATTTTGTTGTGTGGGTTAAAACCAGGGACCTGCGTACAGCATGTATATTGTGAAACTTCATTAGGCACTGGTCACCTTTTTCATGCGCGCACGGCGAGTTACCCGGATAGTGCCCACCCTACGCAGGTCCCTGGTTAAAACCCAAAACAATAAACTCCATTTTGTGACTAGACGAGCTTGGTCTTAACCTCGAAGGTCTATTTGGGGTCCAGTTAAAGAAGGTCAAAAATCAAAGAAGGTCATGGTGAAGCGACATTTCCACTTTTTCAACTTTTTCTAACGCAAATAATGATGCCAAACCCTAAGAAGGATTAGAAAAGATAACACAGCAAAAGATTTTGAATTCGTCGGCCATGTATTTGTCGACTAGCTTTGATTTCACTTAACTAGTAGAATGCTGTGCATTAAAATAAGGCTGAGTGTGTCTCTCGATTAATGTGAACTGGAATAAATTATTTCAATGTTGGCAATACCACTCGTGTCGTGATTGAAACGACATCTTGTCTTTTTCTGTTTTCGTTGATCCGATCTTCACCGTAAGTAAATAAGCGAAGTGACCGTTTCAGGGGCTAGACAGAGACGTACACTGGGTACACTTTTTTTGGCTGAGCGATTAGCGAAGCCCATTACTCCACTGACCGGAAAAGTTTCATTCTGTTTGTTTGTCTGTTTGTGTGTCTGTCTGTCCGCACGGTAACTACAGAATAAATTGAGATAGCGATCTGGGAATTTCAGGGTCGTTTTGTATCACAAAAAGACAGATCGAGTTCGAAGATGAGCATTCTAGCTCAAAAATTGACTTTAATAAAAATTAAAAACCAAAGGTTGCAAAATATTTATTTTTTTCAAATATTTTTTTATGGGCTCCGAAGGGGTAACTCGTGAAAGTAGAACCCTCCCCTGAACGAAAATTTCGTCCGTTTTGCTCTATCTCGTACCGTTTGGGTGCAAGGGGGCATCTCTGAACAAAAATGTGGTGAAAATGACCAAATAGTCTATTAAACCGTAGAAAAGGCTTTTTATCAAAAAATTGTGTATACACTCCTATTCACTCGTCTCGGGTGTCAGCGCCGCAGGCCTAGCTATGCGCCAGGCGCGTCGCAGCGTAACAGTGTTTCGTGAGATATCGCTAAGCCTGTTACGCAAGACGTGGTCTGGCGTACATATAGCTAGTTATATAATTGGCTGAGCGATTAGCGAAGCCTATTACTCCGTCTGGTCGGAAAAAACTGTTTCTGTCTGTCTGTCTGTGTATCTGTTTATCTGTCCGCACGAAAACTCGAAAACGAATTGAGCGAGCGACCTGGGATTTTCAGGGTCGTTTTGTACCATCTTCAGACAGGTCAAGTTCGAAGATGAGCATTCTAGCTCAAAAATTGGATTTAAAAAAAATCAAAAACAACGGGTCCTACAAATGACGTTTTTCGAACAAAAATTGTTATGGTATCCTAGGGGGTAACTCAATAAAGTGTAGCCCTTTGGACGAAAATTTTGTCTGTTTTGCTCTAGCTCAAACCGTTGAGGCGCTGGAGGGTATTTTTGACGAAAGTAAGCAAAAAAATGTACAACCCTGCATGATTAGTGGAAGCGACGCGCCGTTGACGGGCCAGAGGCCCGTATCTTTGTGTACAATCTTTGCACTACCCGACTAGGGTGTCAGCGCCGCAGGCCAATATAGATGTAGGCCAGGCGCGTCGCAGCGCAACAGTGTTTCGTGAGATATCGCGAAGCCTGTTACGCGAGACGTGGTCTGGCGTACATCTACCTTGTATCAAGGAAGACCAAGAGGATACCCAGGCAAACCAAGAGAAAATCGAAGAAAACCTCTTGAAGCGAACTAACAAGCGCAACAGATGAAATTTTCGATACATGCGTATGGTAAAATTCCGAGGGGTCTACA
>NW_026267298.1:422122-426134 GCF_000697945.3 Frankliniella occidentalis | reverse complement strand
ATTTGAATATTTTCTTTCTTCAAAATTAGAGAATGTTAAGGGACCTTAGGGGAGGTTGCAAACCAAGTTTGGTGACAATTAAACACTTTCTATTTTTGTTATGAGAGTTACGATATTCTGCTAAAATCTTTTGATATATTTGATCGAAGGGTAGGAAACAAAAATCCAATCTTTAGCTTGGTTTTGAATCAGTTTTCAGTTCTCTTTACAGTGGTAGTCAGTTTTGTTTTTATTGCAAAGATGCATAGAGTATTACCTATACCCCCACTCAAATACGCAGTTTTTGCCTCAAAATTTTGGGTATGTATTAAACAGTTTGGGACTCAGAGTTAAGATTTGGATCATACTTCATGAATACCCTTTATTTTCGAGTCAAAACCCAAAATCGGTTACCAGATTCGAAACTTTTGGTGGATTAGGGAAAGAACTAATCTCATACACTCGGTCAGACTTGTCCACAGCATCGCTCCCAGCTCCCCAGATAGTTCTCTTTCTTCATTTACTAGTGATATATTTTGACTTAGTGAAGTTACTTTATACAGAAATGTCACTGACTATACAAAAGATTATAAGAAATTATAAGATCATAGAACAGGGGTCTCAGACGCGCGGCCCGCGGGCCAGAGCGGCCCGACGCTCGGAGCCTTGCGGCCCCCAGCGGGCCGCAATGGGAAAGATAGGCGGGCCGGGTCGGCACCCACCGGGCCGGCCCGGAGCGAGCCGGAGCCGCTCGGACTCACTTCGGGCGCCACGGGCGGCAAATTTGAGTACTGAGCGGTGAGCATGCGTCCGAATCGACGCATCGAAGGGACACGTGCGATGTCTGTCAACGCGTTGCAGACGACACCTGAGGCGAGCGGATCAGCTGAGCGTAGGCTAGCGAGGAAGGGGGCGGGCGGCAGGCGAGATGTCATTCTGGTTTCGTGCGCCGTTGAGTCATGTCCCTATCAAAACAAGGAGGGTCATCAACACCCGGCGGGGCACCGCCTGGGAAAAAGCGCAAAATAGATAGCGAAAATCGCTCATTCCAGCAGCGTTGGGAGTACGAGTACTTTTTCGTGGTCGTTGACGAGAAGCTAACCTGTCTTGTTTGCAATACTGTCATCGCTGTTCGGAAAGAGTTCAACCTGAAGCGACACTACTCAACTCATTCTGAACAATTCAAGAACTTGAGTGCCCCACAGCGTGTCGCGAAACTGGAGGAACTAAAGGAGGCTCGGGCGTCCAGTAATGCCAAAACAACATCTGCTCCGAACCGTCTCATGACTGTAAGTTAATTTAATGGCACATTTTTCCGAATGTTTTACCTGGTTGAGGGTTCGAGTCCCGCCGCGGGTGCATGGCACTGGGTCACGCGGGTAGAGGTGGCGTTAGCGGGGCCGGGAGGGCCCAACAGCCCTCCCCCCCCCCCCTTCCCGTGCGCCGCGCCATGTGTCGGACGCGTCGGACGCCCACCAAAGTTTAAAAAGATCTATTTATTGATTAGTTCCGAGTAATTAACGGCGTGTTTACTTTTCAGAGAAGCGGTACTGCGTTGCACGCGAGCTTTGTTCTGAGCGATATGTTGTTGAGGCGGGGAAAGCCCTTTACTGATGGCCCCTTCATCAAGGAGTGCCTCAAAACTGCGGCGAGTATTGTCGCTCCCGATGCCGTCGCGCACTTCGAGACCATCAGCCTGTCGCCGAACACCATCGCGGACAGGGCCGATGACATCGCGAGGGATCTCGCCAGCCAGCTGCGGCGCAAGGGTGCAACATTTTCGCACTTTACGCTTGCTTTGGATGAGAGTACGGATTTAACCGATACGGCGCAGCTGGCAATATTTGTGCGCGGCATCGACGAGGAGATGAACATCCTGGAGGGGCTGCTCGACCTGGTCCCCCTTCGCGAGACTACTAAAGGACTCGATATCTTCAACGCTCTTGTAGCTGTGGTCCAAAAGTATCGCCTTGAGTGGGACAAGTTCGTGGGGCTGGCCACCGACGGCTGTCCGTCCGTGAGTGGGGACAAAAAGGATGGTTTAGTGGCGCGTCTGCGGGTGCACCTGAAAAGCCTTGGACTTCCCTCAGACTTCCCCCATGTGCACTGCATCATCCACCAGGAGGCCTTGTGCGCAAAATCGTTGCCTGCAGACGAGGTGATGAACGTCGTTGTGAAGGCGGTGAACAAAATTCGCGCATAGGGTCTCAATCACCGGCAATTTCGCGCTCTACTAGAGGAAGTTGGGAGCGAGTATGAGGACATTCCCTACTATACCAAGGTCCGCTGGCTCAGCAGAGCAAAGGTTTTGAAGGTGTTTTTCGATTTGCGGGACACCATAAAAATATTTTTAAAGGAGAAAAATCATCCTATTCCCGAATTGGACAAACCAAAGTGGGTCGCCGAGTTGGCATTTTTAGTTGATGTAACGGGGCATCTAAATAATCTCAACCTAAAACTGCAAGGGAAGGGTCATGTCATCTCAGACATGCTTCAAGCTGTGCAGGGATTTGAAATGCGCCTCACTTTGTTCGAGGAGCAATTAAGGAAAGGGGAATTGTTTCATTTTGAGTCTCTAAAATCTTTGTCTAGTTCTGAGTTAGATCTCATCAAGTTTGCAAACATTGTAAAAAAATTAAGAATTGAATTTGCAGATAATTTTAAAGATGTGCGTAAAATGCAAACTGAGATTTCCCTCATGACAGTACCCTTCACAATGCCCCTTCCTAAAGTACCTTTACCTCTTCAAAACGAAGTGATTGATCTGCGTTGTGACAAAGTGCTCGAATCTCGATTTCCAACAATGAAGCTAGTAGAGTTTTGTACTTTATTATCGGCGGAAAGGTTCCCTCAACTGAAGGGGCTGTACAGAAAAATGTTGGCCTTATTCGGTTCGACATATGTGTGTGAAGAGTTCTTTTCTTTAATGAAAATAGTTAAAAACAGGTTCAGGTCTCGCCTGACTGACGAGCATCTCACAGCACAACTAAGAGTCATGGCTCGAAATAGTTTGCAGCCTGACTTTAATAATTTGATACTGGAGAAAAATGCTCAAGTTTCTCCGACTCACAGTGGGAGATTTGGCCTCAAAATTGCGACAAAAGTCAAAAATCTAATCTTTAGAATCAACGGATTTTTATGTTTGATATCGGTAGATGACACCTAAAGTCACAATTTCCCTTCACTTTCACTGCACTTTGATCGCTTGTGTTTTGGCTAGGATGTGTTTAAACCGACCCTTGCGCTTGCCTCCGCCTCACTCGCTCCGTCAGTGGCTTTGGT
The DNA here is from genome assembly GCF_000697945.3 of Frankliniella occidentalis. Lineage (NCBI taxonomy): Eukaryota > Metazoa > Arthropoda > Insecta > Thysanoptera > Thripidae > Frankliniella > Frankliniella occidentalis. The sequence continues at coordinate 422,873 of NW_026267298.1, read as the reverse complement.
AAAATGATTCTAAATTGAGAAAAACACGGTCTAGAAGGACTGCACGGTAAAAAAAGTTTCTTGTATTTCAAGACCCGGTCTTGGATCTTATGGGGAACGCCAATGGCATCCAAGACTAGGTCTTGGAATACAAGAAACTATTTTTACCGTGTGGAAGTGACATTTCTTGTTATTTAAAAGTTGGGCAACATTTTAAGTCTTATTAATCATGTCAAAGACTTGAGAATAGGAATAAATCATAATCAAATGTTCAGATTTAGAGGTTAGGTGTTATCGTATTTTCTTATTGAGTTATAATTTGAGTTCCGCCGAGTTCCACTCTAACTCTTGCACCAAATGGTAGCTACGACACTAATAAACGTATCCCGCTTGAGAACAGGTGCCACAAGCTGCCACCTTGGCGATACTGAGTATTTAAAAATCGCCTTTCTTGGGGGAAGTGCCCGGCTGGCTCTGCCAAAAAACTGCCACAACATGTAATATGTTTGTGTTTGAACACGTGAGCATACTTTTACTTGTGGCTGCACGGCGTTCATAGAAACAGAACCGAAAACTTGGCAATTATAATATTGTTTTCGGGGTGGGGTGGGGTGGATAGGGTGGACCAATTTTGCACTTTTCACTAAATTGGCAGGTTTTTGACGGTTTTTGATAACATTTCCATAGAAAATTCCGTAATTGCGAATTTTAAGGTGATCATGGAAAGATTTGACTTTTGTCGCGATTTTGAACCTGAATCTCCCACTGTGCG
>NW_026267298.1:421342-422072 GCF_000697945.3 Frankliniella occidentalis | reverse complement strand
TTTTGACGGTTTTTGATAACATTTCCATAGAAAATTCCGTAATTGCGAATTTTAAGGTGATCATGGAAAGATTTGACTTTTGTCGCGATTTTGAACCTGAATCTCCCACTGTGCGACTGTTTGAGGTTGTACCTGACATTTTTGTTTTTGTTTCGTTATTAATACTTTTTTTGTTATTATTTTATATTATTCATACTTGTTGTGAGGTTGCTATTAAAATGAAACCCGATGCTTCCCCCCGTCTTCTCGTTTTTTCCTCATTTGCGACATGACATGCGCTTGAAATCGCTCTGCAGTAGGCCGCTTTTAAATGCGCGCCGCCGCCGCCCCGCTCGGTGACGATTTGAATCGGGCGCTATCGCTGCGCGCCGACTAGTCTGGCGTTCGGCTGCCGCCCGCCCGGCTCGGCTCGCCCGCCCGCTCGCCGCAGCGCATCTATCTCTCTCACTCAGCTCCGTGCGGCCCGCTCACAGCGCTCACTCTGAGACCCCTGTCATAGAATGATTATAGATTATAGATAACTAGTAGAATGCTGTGCATTGAAGGCTGAGTGTGAGTGTGTTTCTAAATTTATGAAAACTTTAATTTGACTTCTGATTGTGAATAAAACCTATATTCTAATTACTTTGTCTTTATTCACGATTAATAAAAGGGTGCATTGATAGATGTCAATTAAAAATTACTACTACGATCAATAAAAGGGTGCATTGATAGATGTCAATTAAAAATT
>NW_026267298.1:418524-419887 GCF_000697945.3 Frankliniella occidentalis | reverse complement strand
ACCAGACGGAGTAATAGGCTTCGCTAATCGCTCAGCCAATGATTATAAAAGATTATGGATTATAGACGTGATTACAAGTGATTATAGGGTTGTGTACTTTTGATTATACGAGTTGCAGACCCCTCGTAAAATTCCCAATGTTTTATTGGCTGAGCGATTAGCGAAGCCTATTACTCCGCCTGGTCGGAAAAAACTTTTTCTGCCTGTCTGTGTGTCTGTGTATCTGTCCGCACAAATACTCGGACACGAATTTAGCGAGCGACCTGGGATTTTCAGAGTCGTTTTGTGTCATAACAAGGTAGATGTACGCTAGACCACGTCTCGCGTAACAGGCTTCGCGATACCTCACGAAACACTGTTACGCTGCGACGCGCCTGGCATACATCTACCTTGGCCTGCGGCGCTGACACCCGAGTCAGGTAGTGCAAAAATATTTACAAAGATACGGGCCTCCGGCCCGTCAACGCCCGTCACTTCGACTAATCATGCAGGGTTGTACATTTCTTCGCTTATTTTCATCAAAAACACCCTCAAGCGCCTCAACGGTTGGAGCTAGACCAAAGGTCGCTCACTCAATTCGTTTTCGAGTTTTCGTGCGGACAGATACACAGACACACAGACAGACACACAGACAGACAGACAGACAGACAGACAGAAAAAGTTTTTTCCGACCAGACGGAGTAATAGGCTTCGCTAATCGCTCAGCCAAAAAGACTGATCGAGTTTGAAGATGAGCATTCTAGCTCAAAAATTGGATTTCTAAAGAATCAAAAACAACAGGTCTCAAAAATGAGGCTTCAAAATTATTTTTATTATGGTTTCCTAAGGGGTAACTAAACAGAACAAAGCGCTATGGGCGAAAATTTTGATCCGTTTTGCTCTAGTTCAAACCGTTGAGACGCTAGAGCAGGGGTCGCAAACTCGCGACTCCCGAGCCAAGCCGAAGGCCCGTAGCTTTGTGTACATTTTCCAACTACCCGACTCGGGTGTCAGCGCCGCAGGCCAAGGTCAGAGATATGTTGTTCTGAAGAGAGTACAACAAAAATTGCTGCGAAACTAATTCTCGAGCAATAGACCATTCCACCGACTGTGGAAGAAAGAAAAGAATCAAAAAGCACCGGAAACAGTATAGATAAACAGATCAAATCGTTTACTTTTTCTTGTTTTCTTGACCAAGATAATAGGGTATTCCGCTGCTAGCCAACCGGAACCTAATGAAGAAAAGCATGACTGCTCGATCAGTAGGGTATTTCAATGGAGCGCTGCCCGGAACTAAAAAGAACAAAACCGGATACAGAGAGCTGTGGTGGGGGCGGGCGCGCGGAGGAGTGGCGGGTGGAGAAGAGCCTCCCCGCCCGCCCCC
>NW_026267298.1:416800-417416 GCF_000697945.3 Frankliniella occidentalis | reverse complement strand
AGCGAAGCTGGCAACTTCGTTTGGCGGAAGGGCGGGCCTGCTTGTTTTTCTTCTTCCCCACTCGGTGGAATGGTCTATTAATATCGTTGGAAAGTTAACTGAGGTCAACGTTAAAATGAGCGCTTGCTTCTAAAACGCCTTATGTAGCAGTCTGTGCGTTGTCAAGCCTGCGCATAAGAACGGCATGGCAGAACTGAGAGTTAATGGGCAAAATGGGTACAAAAAAAAAACTAAGGAGGAGAATATGAGAACTTGTCGCCGGATAAGAGAGTGGGAATAATCAAACGAACAAAATCACAAAACGGAAACGCACATCGCTTCCGCGACCCGGGATCAGCCTCTTTGTCTATAACAATGCCTAGTAGTGACGTGACTTGGCCGAAACACCCCCCTCCCCCCTGGTGTTGGTGAGTGGTGTTTTCACAGATCCCCCCCTTCCCCCGAATATGCGTCACGTGGTTTGGGTACGAGCCCTTATGTGCTTCTTGCCTTCTTTTTTAGCCGCCGCGCACCCGGAACTAAGAAGAACAAAAACGGATACAGAGAGCGGTGGTGGGGGCGGGCGCGCGGAGGAGCGGCGGATAGAGGGGAAGGCTCCCTGCCCGCCACCCACTCC
>NW_026267298.1:411548-415200 GCF_000697945.3 Frankliniella occidentalis | reverse complement strand
CACGCTATAATAGGGCATTCCGCTACAACACAATCGGAACCTAAAGAAGAAAAGCATGACTACCCGATCTGTTTCCTCCTGAACGCTGATTGGCCAAAGATGGCGTGGCTGTGGCGGTCAACCAATGAGCGCGCAGAGGGAAACAGATCGAGTAGTCATGCTTTTCTTCTTTAGGTTCCGGTTGGCTTGCAGCGGAATACCCTATCCTTACAATCTATACTCAAAAGTACACGGCTGAGGCGAGTTGTAGACCCCTCGGGTCTATTAAATCGTACAAACGGCTTCATACCGAAAAATTGTAAAGGTAAAGGGAGTAGTACCTTCACCACACATTTGGCGTCAAACTACACTGTCCTCTGGGGCCTGGGTGCCCTACATTTTCCACAATCACTAAAACGTTGATTTTCACATTAACATCCGTCAAAATTAGAACTTTTACAGACGTGACGGAGAGGCGGGAAGCTCTTGACCAATCGGTAACGTTTGTTCTTCTTCCTCCGTCAGTCAAAATACACTATAAGTGCGCCAGGCGCGTCCATGGGCGCGTCGCAGCGTAACAGTGTTTCGTGAGATATCACGAAGCCTGTTACGCGAGACGTCAGCTGGCGTACATATGGCTGGTTTATGTGAAACTGTACTGTTAAATATGAAAAATAATCGGACTTTTCAAACTGGTTCCGGTCATGATTTTTCTGAGTTCTTCTCGAAACACGCAGAGCGTTAACCGTCTATGAAGCATTCCGGTAAGGCTCAAATGCAGAAGAATGCGAGGAACAAAAAAACGGAAGTCACCATGTTAAACAAAGCGATTTCCGTTTTCTTCATCCCCGCATTCTACTGCATTTCAGCTTTGCCGGAATCCTTCATTAGCGATACCACACTTGAGGTAAGGCTTGGGTGAAACTGGAAAAGTAGGGTGAAACACCGCTATTTTGAATTAAAACCCTCAACGCAAGTTGAATAGACGGTCAGTGGAGTAACGGGCTTCGCTGGCGCTCATCAAATAACGTCCTATTGTCAGTCAGGAGATATGCATGGTAAAGCAAGTAAACAATCGTAGAAGTCGTGGAACAGCAAAACAATAATCACTTGGGTTTCACATGGTGACCTCCAAGAGCTTGTTCGCCAAAACCTTCTCCATTGGCTTACTCTCAAAGTCACCCGAGACCGACAACCTAATAACACTCACCTTTCCTACTCCCTTCGGCTGCTGCAGGCCTCCGTGTAGAACAGCTGTCGGTCGCGCTCGGAGCGTCCCGCGCCGTCCGCTCGCAGGCACTGTCGCACCCAGACTGACCGCGCGGCGCTCGCTCGCATCAGGGCAGGCCGAGCGGCGGACAGGAGAAGGGGGAGGGGGGAGTGCGACTCAGCAGTCGGCGAACCGGTGGTGTAGCAGACCCGTGTGCCCGGATAGGGTGTTCCGCCGCAGGAAATCAGAAACCTAGGGAAGAAAAGCATGACTGTTCGATCCGTTTCGTTCTGCGCGCTCATTGCCTGACTGACACACCGACGTCATGGTCGACCAATAAAGCGTTCCGGTAAAGCTAAAAAGGAGAAGAATGAGGGGAACAACAAAACGGAAATCGCTACGCTGTAGCATAGTGACTTCCGTTTTCTTGTTCCCCGCACTCTTCTGCATTTCAGATTTACGGAATGCATGCATTATAGGGTGTTCAAGGCTATCTAAAACGGAAGTGGAAACGAACAAACACTGATTTATTTGTTTCCGTCTGTTCTGTATGAGAAGTAAAGCATTCCGGTAAAGCTGAAATGCAGAAGAATGTAGGGAACAAGAAAACAGAAGTCACCACGCTGAAGCATTGCGATTTCCGTTTTCTTCTTCCCCGCATTCTTCTGCATTAAAGCTTTACCGGAATGCTTAATTACCATGATCTATAGATTTGGTCCGATAGGGTATTTCACCCAGTTTAAACCGGATCCAAAGAAGAACATAAATGCTTCCTGAACGGTTCCCTTCCTGATGCTCATTGGCTAACGCGGACGAAGTCCTCGGACACGTCACTAGGGTCAAAGCACAGCCCTGGTGACGGGTCCACGGGCTAAACGCTCATCCAATAGGGTATTGGTCTAGAGCGCTGAGCGGAAGTAGAAGAACAAAAACGGAAGGTGGAAAGGCGCCCGCGCCGTCCCCCTCTCCTCCACTGGGCGGAGTGGGGGAGCGCCCGGGGAGAAGTGGAGGGCAGGCGGGGAGGAGTGCGGGCGCCTTTCCATCTTCCGTTTTTGTTCTTCTACTTCCGCTCAGCGCTCTAGACCAATACCCTATAAGCATTCCGGTAAAGCTGAAATGCAGAAGAATACGGGGAAGAAGGGAACGGAAATCGCTATGCTTTTAGGTGACTTCCGTTTTCTTGTTCCCCGCATTCTTCTGCATTTCAGCTTTACCGGAATGCTTAATAACCGCTTAGCCAGCGATACTCTCAGTTTGAAAATCGGGATGAAAATCTGGACCACTACCTACCGTAATGCTATGGCGCAGTTCACGGTCAGACGAACCGATCTAGAAGCCAAAAGGCTGAGATCCGATCAGCGCTATCCTCGACTCTCGTTTCCGGCGCTTGGCTTCTCCTGCATACCCTGTACTCCAAATGTGTCGACACTTCTCGACACAAATCTGTATCGAGTGGGCCGGATTGGCCGCTAACGCTACTCCGTTCCATTTCACACTAGAGTGTCCACGCATCAGTGGCGCCCAAACTATGGTCCAAGCGATGCACGTGCACAGGTACAAATCTATACAAGGTAGGTACATGAGAGGGAGAGAAAGGGGAGAAAGAGGAAGGAGAGGAGAGAAGGAGAAAGAGGAGGAAGGAGAGGAAAGAGGAGAGGAAAAAAGGAAAAGAGGCAGAAACAGGAGAGACTTTGAGTATAAGTATGGGGTATGGGGGTGCAAGGAGGGGCAGTCGCCATTTGCCACTGGCGGACGTCATCGTTCTCGTTTGCCGCTGGCCGCCTGCGCACCCTTCGGCAGCGCCGGTGTGTCATCCGCCGATAGGTGCCCTTAGTGTTACATCAGGCGTTCACAAGAAGACGCCCAGCACTCAAAAAAGGAAGAAGCATTTTCGTCATCTGCGTTCAATGTTTCCTTGTGAACATCTCCATTAGAAAGAAATTTGTCTATACCTATACTACATTATTGCTTTCTAGAAATTTAACAGTTTGGGGACGAATCCGCTATTGTGCCTGAAACATCTACAGTTGTCTTTTCCCGTTTAGAGTGTGACTGACATTACAGGAGTGAAAAGGAAACGGCACCAAAAAGGGTAGAAAAAAGGTAGCGAATCCCTCTCACAACCGCTCTTTTTGTCATGAAATGTCGAAAAAAAATTCTTGCTCACTTCGCTCGCGTTTAAACTAAAGTTTAAGACCGAACGACGTCAACAAGTGTGACAAACACAGTGCTCATAGGGAGGTGCCCGAGCCACCAACGCTGCAGTGAATGACAGAAGTGAACTGGCTGGAACTAAGGTGTAATGTAGATAGGTGGGCGCAAGCGCTCTCATTGGTGGATCTGACATGCGCAGAACCGACTGCGCATCTCCATGTCAACCACTGTCAGGCCAGCGCGCGCGCCGCCGAGTACTTAAAAGGGATTAAGGAGCCAGGAAAGACCCGGCACCGCCCCTCCGGAGGC
>NW_026267298.1:403731-408980 GCF_000697945.3 Frankliniella occidentalis | reverse complement strand
TGTATGCCAGGCGCGTCGCAGCGTAACAGTGTTTCGTGAGATATCGCGAAGCCTGTTACGCGAGACGTGGTCTGGCGTACATCTACCTTGTAGATTTTAGATAATGATTATAAAAGATTATGGATTATAGACGTGATTTTAAGTGATTATAGGGTCGTGTACTTTTGATTATACGAGTTGTAGACCCCTCGGGTAAAGCTGAAATGCAGGAAAATTGCGAAGGAGACGAAAACGGAAATCACTACGATGCTTTAACATGGTGACCTCCGTTTTCTAAATAGGGTACCCCACGCCACGCCTTCCTGCTCGGGGGGTAGACTGGCACTTAAAAATCACTTTTTAGATTTTTGAGGGTGGTAGGGTGAGACTTTGTTTCTTTCGATGAAAAACAAAATCTGTTTTTTTCGTCGACCGATCGGACACATTTTAGTGCTGCCGCAACGGCCCTGAAGTTGATTTATTTTAACTAACGACACTAAGTCACAGAAACGTTAATAACTACCCAGCCCGATGTCCGATCGACGTCCGATTTTGACCAAAAGTAGAGTATTATATATGGCAACTCTCGTGCAAAGCCACCCCGCTTTAGCTCAAATACTTTCGGAGTTACGGCCGTAGAAAGATTTTGGTCATTCTTAGTACCTTTGCGGAAATGACCAAATTTCACTAAAAAGGACTTTTACCGTCGTCTTTTGCTCTTAAAAATCAGCCACTGGTTGCCTCGAGGCAAAATTGTGTTCTGAATCCGAATCTGTCGAGAGATTTGACGGATTACATCGTCTTTACTGGCCTGGAAGGAAAAACAATCCTCCATATGCCCCTAATAAAATAAAAGTTTTCAAGGCCAGTAAAGACGATGTAATCCGTCAAATCTCTCGACGGATTCGGATTCAGAACACAATGTTACCTGAAGGTAACCAGTGGCTGACTTTTAAGAGCAAAAGACGACGGAAAAAATCCTTTTTAGTGAAATTTGGTCATTTCCCCAAAGGTACTAAAAATGACCAAAATCTTTCAACGGCCATAACTCCGAAAGTATTTGAGCTACAGCGGAGTGGATTTGCACGAGAGTTGCCCTATATAATACTCTACTTTTGGTCAAAATCGGACGTCGATCGGACATCGGGGTGGGTAGTTATTAACGTTTTTGTGACTTAGTGTCGTTATTTAAAATAAATCAACTTCAGGGCCGTTGCGGCAGCACTATAAAATGTGTCCGATCGGTCTCCGAAAAAAACAGATATTTTTTTTTTCATCGAAAGAAACAGAGTCTCACCCTACCACCCGCCTCGAAAATCTAAAAAGTGATTTTTAAGTGCCAGTTTATCGGGGGGTCTGGCCCCGGGGAGGGAAGGATCAGGCTCACGCGGGCCTGTGACGTCACCACTCAGCTCGGTTCGGCCTGGTTCGGCTTCGGCTTCCGGGCCTGGTTTTTGCTTGTGTTGTGATGGTTGTGTGAATAGACCATTCCATCGAATGGGGAAGAAGAAGGAAAAGAATAAAGAAGTTCCGGAAACAGTACCAAAAATTGTTGTTCGTGTTCTGCGCGGGCGCGAAAATTCAAAAAGTCTCCCGAGAAGATTTGTGTATAATAGAGCGACTGAACCTATTTCGGATCAGATATTTGTATTCCCGCCCTATACCAGAGCGCACAGGCTTTAGAACAATCGCGTAGGAAGGCACTCAAAGGTTAGATCTTCCTTTAGAAAATGCAATTTTTTTGGCGTCCGTAGCTGCACTCGTTTCGGAGTTATGGCAGTTAGAGTATGGACGTGATTTTGATCCGAAATAGGGACATATGAACCTATTTCGGATCAGCTTTGGATCAAGATGGCGATTTTGCCATCTTGTAGCCTGACAGAAGTCAGCTCTAGAAGCAATCAATATTTTTGTCCACACGGTGAATAGACCATTCCACCGAATGGGGAAGAAGAAAGAAAAGAATCAAAAAGTACCCTCTATGGCACACCAACAAGTCCAGAATAATTATCTTGGCCAAGAAAACTAGAAAAAGTGAACGATTTGATCTGTTTATCAAAACTGTTTCCGGTGGTTTTTGATTCTTTTCTTTCTTCTTCCACAGTCGGTGGAATGGTCTATTATTGCCTGATCCGAAATAAGCGTGTGCACCTAATTCGGATCAAATGAAACTAATAATTAAGAAACCAAGCAGCAATACACTCGGCAGTAGTGTTTAAGTAGAATAAGTGGAAAAGACGAGTAAACGTCATATTCTTGATCTGCTGGAATGCCCATTGCGGGAGATCGAGATTCCGTAAGTGTATTTTTCACTAAATCGAAGTAAAATGCAGTGAAACTGGCAAACATGGTCCCGGACTGTCCTGGATGACCAAGTATGGATCTTAAAGCAACCTTTTGAAATAATTTGTGACAAAACAAAGTTATAGTGAGCACCAAAACAGTTTCAACCACTAGTAAATCGAAGCTGTTCGCAAAACTCGACTTAAGAAGTTGTGACTTTTAATTCGTTTTAACCTCTACCCGCGTTTTAACCTGACATGATATTAGATGGAATCCACGTTTGAAACGTGTTCTCTGGGCCTTCAACTAAAGATTGATACCTGGGTTGACGCGAAATTATGCATACATACGAAGTAATGTCAATTTGATTAAACCACAACATTCTCCCACCTCCTAAACAATGAATGTTCGTTTTCAATTCGGCCGCGCGGGCCGCTTGGGCCACACTAGGACGAAGCGATGGTATTTTCTGGTAGAAAACGACAAACCTTTTCACCAAAAAAAATTAAAACCCAGACATTTTAGCGAGGAAGCGTGTGGAGGTCTTATTGATCCGAATTAAGGGCTGATCCGAAATAGGTTCATTCGCTCTAAGACTGAAACCTCGCTGCCTATTAGTTTTAAACTTGAAAACCCCGTAAATTCATTGTTAATTGGTTGGAATCCTTAAATAATAAATTATTTGGGGTCCCCAGGAGACAGTTTTGTGAGATATTTGTTGAATTGTACAGTACAGACTGTGAACTTAAATAAAACGGGGCCTTACCTTACAGACACACTGCAAATTCATCAATGTTCGGTCCAATAACACTTCGGGGAGGGTTAGGTACTTTGATTCAACCCAGAGTACTAAAAATCCACAGTGTAACTTTTCTCGTGGCCTCTGAAGGCAGTATAGGAGCACTGACGCTATCCCTTGATTTGGTTGGTCAGCCGGTTATTGCAGTCTGTGCAGAAAGCCTAATAAGGTATTCCAGGCTATCCAAAACGGAAGTAGGAAAAGAACAAACTCACTTACTTTTCTGTTTCCGTGATGACTCTGATTGGTTGAGCTGATCACGTGCCACGACGGCGTTTCAGGTATGAAAAAATGTCAGGTCAGTTTCGAGCTTGCCTCCGTATTTGAGCCCGTTTAAAAAAGATTTACCCCAAGAAGTTGCCGATATCAGTCCGAAAGAGCCCCGGAGGCCCCGGGCAGTCCCGCACTTTGTCCGCAGCCATCCCGGACTGTCCCAAAATTCAGTCCGTCGCGTCTCCGGGTCACCCCGTGATCAGCCCGGCCCTGGGTGTCGGGGAAACCGAAATCTGCCCGGGGACCTCCCTGCGCCCGGGCAACCCCAGAATCTGACCCATGTGCCGGAAACCCGGAAACAGCCCGGCTTAAGACCGTCGCGGACAGGTCGCTGGTTGTCTGAACATAATATGGACAGGAACATTTTACGTCAAGATTGATAAAACTTATATACTTTAAAGTTATAATAGCAAAATATCAGAGGCATTCTCTATTTTGTACATGGCGCACGGGAGTTCAATCTGACTTATAAAATTTCGTTGAAATCTTGTATTATTTTGCGAAAAACTATACATAAGAACACAAGATTTTTGGACTTAACTTTTACGTGCGCATAGACATACGTAATTATGTGTCAAATATGACTAAATAATTTAATGTGCATAACACAACTTCTTCGGTAACTTCCTTCTATTGCATGCCCAGCGGTATTCAACAAAGTCCAACGTCTTATATTTAATCGTTCAGAACACGTTACTCTTTTATGTGGAAGGTCGTTCGGCATATCCTTAACAGAGCCCAGTACATAAGCGAAAGGCATTTCCCGAAAACCGCGTCGCGATGCGCCAATCGGTTCGCAGTGAAAGGCATCATTTCTGTAAAGACTGCGCATCTAGTTGAAGGACCCTCTCTGAGGCATCTCCTCTCATCCGTCACCGTAGCTCAGTTGGAAAGAGCGTCGGTCAAAAGAACAGAAGCCCGTAGGGTAAGGGATCGAATACCGCTTGTTTCCTTTTTTTCGTGACCGTTGGGTGGGCTCGGGCATCCCCGAAAACAGTCCGAAGGTGCCTCCGGGCATACCCAGAAACTTTCGGTTTTTGTCACTTCTGGGGTGTGTTTCAGGGCTGCCCGCTAGGTACTTCGGACTAACCCGAAAAGAGCCCGCCCGTCCGGGCTGTTCCAGGGGCTGATCATTTTTAAACGGGAGAGGTTAGAATCGTACCAAACTACCATATGGTAATTTCTCATACTGAGCAGACGGAAACAGATCAATCGGTGAGTTTGTCCTTTTTCACTTCCGTTCTGGATAGCCTGGAACACCCTATTACAAAAGTAAACTCAGACTAATGTTTACATGCACTAATTCAGGTTATCAATAGGTGTTCACACTTTGTTCGGGCGCGGTTGACAGCGGGCGTCGACGGGAGTCGGTTGTCACACGGCCGGGATCACTTCCAAATAAAAACAAGGTAGATGTACGCCAGAGCACGTCTCGCGTAACAGGCTTCGCGATATCTCACGAAACACTGTTACGCTGCAACGCGCGTGGCATACATCTACCTTGGCCTACGGCGCTGACACCCGAGTCCGTTGCCGCCCCTTTTTTCCAAAAATAAATTCCCAATTTATGGGCTCCCAAAATTCTATTTCCCAAAGGCTAATATCCCAATATGACGTTCCCAATCAAATGTTCCCAATACGATTTTCCCAAAATCTTAAAATCCCAATATGAAGTTCCCAATTATATTTCAAGTGGCACCTCCTTCATTGTAGGCCAGCGAGGCATTGTTGATTGTTGCTCTGGTCATACAGCGGGGCTCTCTCGCTCTCTCGGCGGCAGCGCAGTGGGTGGTGAGCATGGCGGCCGAAATAGGGTATTTCAATGGAGCGCTGCCCGGAACTAAGAAGAACAAAAACGGATACAGAGAGCGGTGGTGGGGGCGGGCGCGCGGAGGAGCGGAGGGTAGGCGGGAAG
>NW_026267298.1:398976-403561 GCF_000697945.3 Frankliniella occidentalis | reverse complement strand
CACAACCGCTTCCAGGCAAGTAGTCATTTAAAGTAACACTACCCCTCGCGCTATGGTCGCGTCTTGGGCGAGGGGTATATCGGCCCATTGTTTGTGTTGGCAGTTGGTTGTGTCGAAGAACCACCCGTCCCTGTACTCGTGTCTGCACGAGTTCCAGAAAGAGCAGGCGGACACAGAGACGATCCTCTTCGAAAAAGTTTTTTCCGACCAGACGGAGTAATAGGCTTCGCTAATCGCTCAGCCAATCAGCCAAGAAATCTGATTTTTCATCTTGCTAGAAGTTGGAGTAATCTCTGGTCGACATGTTTGCATGACAACAACGCTAGCCTTCCTATACGGTTTATTTTTACGAACCGCACTCAAAACTGTGAATTATGCTTGCCTTTGATTTGCCCCGCCCCCCCCCCCCCTCTCCTCCAGCTCTCTTCCTTCTCCCCCTCGCCCGTCTTCTCGTCTGCTGCACCGTTTCGCTAGTTTCGCAATCCAATATTCAAACAACGTGACCGTGATTATTTTTACAGTGTTGGGCGGGAGGCACGAAGGGCCGTTATGACAGACTGGCTGTCAGTGACGATGAGGGGGGACACGATGCAATGTTCCTGAGACTACTGAGGCGCCCTTCCTATGGCGGAGGCCTCAGCTATATAGACCGTCGCCAAGGGTGGGAGGCGGAACATCAGGACAGCTGCTGTAGTGTCGTCGTAGACGGCTGCAGCGACTCGGGCAGGGTTGTCCAGTTTGGAGCCGTCAGTGGCAAGCACGTGGCGGTCCTTCCAATGGTGAAGCCGGAAGGCGTCGTAGGTGGCAGGTGGGTCGTCCACCGGTGAGACAACCGGGGCGGGGGGGTAGTAGCCCGTGACGAGCATGGGGGTGGTCCACACGGCATGTGGCACCCCATAGCAGGGCCACCGGGGCGGGGCGTCAATGCCCGTCAGAGTGTCAGCGAGCGCGACATATCGCTTCAGCGGAAGGGAGGGTTTGGCCCGTAGGCGCGCGGGGAGCACACCAGAGCTCTGCAAAATCGCCTTTTCGACCGACCGAGCCGACCGGGCCGCGGTCGGTATACCGACCGGCTGCAAGGTGAGAGGTGAGGAGGGGAGATAGCCAGGGAGCTCCTCTCCTCACCTCTCACCGTGCAGCCGGTCGGTACCGACCGGGCCGCGGTCGGCTCGGTCGGTCGAAAAGGCGATTTTGCAGAGCTCTGCAGCACACCCCGCGGAACCAGCTCTTGCAGGACGGTGAGGGCGGGGTGGTCGGCTTGACCACTCCAGCGGAGAAGCATCCTGTCAGCCAGGTAGGCGAAGCGACGGCGAAGCGACCACTCCGCGGCCTCGGCGTACAGTGCGCAGAGGGGTGAAGATGGCATAGCGCCAAGGCAGATGTGAAGAGCATGGTTGCAGAGCTTGACGATCGGGTCCCAGGCCGTGTCCGTGTGGGGGTCGAAGATCCCGGCCGCATACTCGAGAATTGCCCGTATGGTGGTTGGTGATCCTGTAGAGGAGCAGGAGGCATAGGGGTGTGCAACCCCAGGAGACCCCTGCCATGCACTGTAGGAAGTTGAGGCGGCGGCGGCACTTGGTCATGACGTAACGGACATGGGGGGGCCACATAAGCTTGGTGTCCAGGAGGACGCCAAGATACTTGGCTTGCGTGGCAACCACGATGGGGACACCGTTGAGCTGTATCACAGGGAGGTGCTGGGGCCTCGTGCTCCTGGTGAAGACCATCACCTGGGACTTGGCCGTCGGCCGACGACAGGGAGGCGCCATCCTGGCACAGCCGCCGAGAAAGCTCAAGTACCCCTGGGGCGAGTCGGGCCATCGCAGCCGCCGGCGTGGCGGCCACGGCCAGCAGCAGGATGTCGTCGGCGAACTCTATGGCCATGACCCCGTCGGCCAGTGCCGCGCACAGCCGGCGTTTGTCAAGGATGTAGAGGAGAGGCGAGAGTACCCAGCCCTGAGGCAGGCCCAGACTGGTGAGCCGGAATGAAGTGAGGAGGCCATTGTACGAAGCATAGGTGTGCCGGTCGTGCAGGATAGCGCTCAGCATGTTGAGGACGCGGGGCGGGGCCCCGGCCTCGTGAAGCCGCTGCAGCAGAGTCCGGGGGTGGACCGTGTCGTAGGCGCCGGTGACGTCGGCAACCAGCGCAGCGACGCTGTGGCCGCGGGCGAAGGCGCTGTAGACCGTCGTGGCGAGCGTACCGAGGCAGTCAGTGGTGGACCGACCCTTGCGAAAGCCGTGTTGAGTGGGTGCGAGGAGGCCTGACGACTCCGCCCACCATTCCAGTCGAGCCTTCAGGAGGCGTTCGAAGACCTTGAAGAGCACCGAGGCAAGGGCGAGCGGGCGGTATGAAGAGGCTTGAGTCAGGTCCTTCCCCTGCTTCAGGAAGGGCAGCAGAAGGATGTCCTTCCAGTCGTCCGGCGGATTCGATCTAGCCCAGGCGCCGTTGAGAAGGTCGAGAAGATGTTGGAGGGCCTCGGGCGGCAGGTTCTGCAGCATGGTGACAGTGACGCCGTCCATGCCAGGTGCGGTATCCTTGGCCGCCGCGATAGCCGCCAGCAGGTCGCCCATGGTGAAGGGAGCGGCGAGGCCGTGCGGGTCCGGGGGAGGGGGCTGAACCTCCGGGTATGTAGGGGGTGGGCCCGTGGAAACCAGAAGACGGGCGAGGGGGAGAAGGAATAGAGCTGGGGGAGGGGGTCTGGGGCAAATCAAAGGCAAGCATACAACTCACAGTTTTGAGTGCGGTTAGTAAAAACAAACCGTATAGGCAGGCTAGCGTTGTTATCATGCAAACATGTCGACCAGAGATTACTCCAACTTCTAGCAAGATGTAAAACTAGCTTTATGCACGCCAGACCACGTCTCGCGTAACAGGCTTCACGATATCTCACGAAACACTGTTACGCTTCGACGCGCCTGGCGCACATATAGCTAGGCCTGCGGCGCTGACACCCGAGGCGAGTTAATGGGAGGTCATACGGGAACAGGGCCTTCCGGCACCAAAATTTGACATACTGACAGCACTTGTCGGGGACTAATTACTTTAAAATTAGGGACAGGAAGCTACTACTGTTCGATGAAGGTTTTCATTAAAAGTTCGAATTTTGACATATTGTTCTGTAAAAATAAACGTTTTAGTGGCACTAGATAATATAGGGCAAAGGAGGGTGTGGTACGACCCCTAATGTGTGGTTTGAGTTACTCCCTTAACAATCCAGTGACATGAAGCCTTTTTTACGATTTAATAGACCGTTTTGTCTTTTTCACGTTCTTTTCGCCAATAAATGCGCCATAGCACCAAAATAGTACAAGGTAGGGCAAAACGGACGAAATTTTCGATCGAAGGGTTCTACTTCTACGAGTTACCCCATAGGGACCTATGAAAAGATATTTGAAAAAAAAAATATTTTGCGACCTGTCCGTTTTTGATTTTTTTTTAAAGTCAATTTTTGAGCTACAATGCTCATCTTCGAACTCGATCTGTCTTTTTATGATACAAAACGACCCTGAAATTCCCATATCGCTCTCTCAATTCTTTCTTGAGTTATCGTGCGGACTGACAGACAGACAGACAGACAAACAGAATGAAACTTTTCCGGCCAGCGGAGTTATGGGCTTCGCTAATCGCTCAGCCAATCAGATTTATTTTTACTTGGAAGTGATCCCGGCCGTGACAACCGACTCCCGTCGACGCCCGCTGTCAACCGCGCCTGAACAAAGTGTGAACACCTATTCATAACCTGAATTAGTGCATGTAAACATTAGTCTGAGTTTACTTTTGTGGTTAGGCTTTCTGCACAGACTACAATATCCTGCTGACCAACCAAATCGAGGGATGGGGTCAGTGCTCCTTTACTGCCTTCAGAGGCCAAGAGAAAAGTTACACTGTGGATTTTTAATACTCTGGGTCGAATCAAAGTACCCAACCCTCCCCGAAGTGTTATCGGACCGAACATTGATGAATTTGCAGTGTGTCTATGAGGTAAGGCCCCGTATTATTTTAGTTCATGGTCTCTACTGTACAATTCAACAAATATCTCTCAAAAGGAGCAGCCCGAGCTTCACCATAACCGACAGCGCCTCCTTCGTCTTCTGGTTGGGCCGCACCACGGCCAGCACCTCCGCGTCCGGCAGCACCGCGGCCGGCAGCGCCGCGGCCAGCAGCGCCGCGGCGGCCAGCAGCAGCAGCGCCTCCTTGGTCCTCTGGTTGGGCTGCGCCACGGCCAGCACCTCCGCGGCCGGCAGCACGGCGGCCAGCACCTCCGCGGCCAGCACCTCCGCGGCCGCCGCGGCCAGCGCCTTCACGACCAGCAGCGCCCTCACCGGCACCAGCAGGGCTTCTAGGTCCTCAAGTTGGTCTGCCTCACGGCCAGCTTCTCCACGACCAGCACCAGCAGGGCCTCCAGCAGGCTCTTCATGGGCAGCAAGTAGCTCCTCGTCGTGTTGCAGCTGTTCGAGCTCCCGCTCTCGACATCCGATGGCCACCATAGTCCTCCGATAGTCGTCTCGAGGATTATTTAGGTGACCATCATCTTCGGGGTCGGGATTATCGACGACCTCCTCGTCCTCTTGCATTCCCGCCCCC
>NW_026267298.1:392347-398926 GCF_000697945.3 Frankliniella occidentalis | reverse complement strand
CCCCCCCCCACCGACGTTAGCCAAGTACACCTGATGATAGTTGTGTGGCGGCTGGGGTGGGCAGGAGCACGAGGGTGCTGAAGTGCTTGCTGAAGCGGCTGAGGCGCGCGAGGAGCAGGTGCACGGGGCTTCTGTAGCACTTGCTGCTGCGGCTGGGGTGGGCGAGGAGCAGCAGAGGGTTGTTGAGTTGCTCGCCGTGGTGAGCAGGGCACGGGAGCGCGCGGGGCACCGTGTGACCCTGCAGTTCGAGGCTGTTTGGGGGGATGCTGCAAGTGCTTCCGTGGGGCACTGCCGGAGGTGGGCCAGGGGATGGCCCGGGCGGCCTGGGGGCGTTCGGTGGGCTGGGGCTGGGTGGGCGCCGTCAACCGAACTGACGTGGTTTGCTCCACCCGCTCTCTCTCCAGTGTCTCCTGGGTCGCGAGCTCAATTTCAACCCGGTTCCCATCTGGATCATTAATGAGCATCGGCTGATTCAGGCAGTCTAAATAGTCCAGTTCATCTTCTTGAAATTAGAAATAAAACATGAGAGTTTTG
Source organism: Frankliniella occidentalis (assembly GCF_000697945.3). Taxonomy (NCBI): domain Eukaryota; kingdom Metazoa; phylum Arthropoda; class Insecta; order Thysanoptera; family Thripidae; genus Frankliniella; species Frankliniella occidentalis. Next base: position 398,392 of record NW_026267298.1, on the reverse strand, counting down.
GTAAATCACTATTTTTAGCACAAAGCCTTTTTACTGAACGTAAAAAATATAAAGTAACTTTAAGGTGTCAGCTAGCTTTTATGGTAATGACGGAGAACCAAGCGCAGACCAGAAAACAATTTCCTTTTTCTGGAACTCAGGGTTGAAAGGGTGCCGTGCGGGGGGCTACCCCAACCGATTCGGTGTCCATGCGGAGGCGGTGGAGCTCACGGCGCTCGCCGTGTCGCCGTCGAGCTGCATTGATGATTCGGTATTTTCAAATCATGACTCGTGTGTATTTTGTGTATAATAGTATAATTGCAGTCCACAAAAGTTTCTACGCGTTCCGTATGTAATTAATTTGAATCTGAGACCCGTTGCTCATTTGCTTCCGTAAGTGAGGCACGATTGTGTTTGTTCGAGTGTGTTGGCTGGCCTGTGGTGAATAGGAACGTACCTGAGGCGAGGCCCGTAAACGGGCCTCACCTCAAACTTTGGGACTCGCCTCACGAGACTAAATCCAGCATAATAGATACTTCAAAAAAAATTAAAACAAGTGCCATATAAGTCTACTTTGATCCTGCAAGCTTACTCAATGCTCCTAGCAGCTGCGACATTTCACCATTACTGTCCTGTCTGATTTGCTCCAAATATTCTTTTATCCAATCATCATCACTACTTTTTTGTCCTTCTGCTTCTTTGTTGTTGTTTTTTGTTATAATAGTCCTTGCATCTCTTGCTACCCTTCGCTTTATCTGACGCACCTTCATCGTCGTCGTCATCCTCATCATCATTACCTTTCTCAATATTCTCACTACTTACTTCTACCTCTGCCTCTACATCTGACACCAAGTATTCCTCAGGTAAGTACTCCGATTGGCTTTGTAGCATAACTACTGCTTGAGTAGTTATGCTCACGGCTGGTTGATGGCATTAAAGTATTAAAGCTGGGAAATTGATATTGTGTTTGTCCTCATGATACTTGGCAAGCATTTCAAAACCAGCCTTTTCATCATCGTCGAGGTCCAGAATAGAGTCCCCATCTTTAGTGCTTCTTACTGTGAAGCGGGCAGATGGTTCCATTTTGTCCTGCAAAACAAATATTGTTCAAGCTGTGTTCTATAGAAATTACCTCAAGATCCCCAGCACCTTCATTTTTAACATGAATAACACAAACAATTCTGCTAATTACAGCATATGGAGTTTTAGTACGTAGGAGAACGTGCAGCAGCCCGTAGTGGCTGAGCTTAAGTCGTTAGTGTGCTATAATACTTACATGAAACGGTTAAAGGAATATAGTGATAGTAATGTACAGATGAAAGACCAGGGAAGAACGGGAAAAGGGGGGGGGGCTGGAAAATTTAAAAATGACCAAAACAAAAAAAATGGCACTCAAAATCGATGTGCTAAAGTTATTAGCATAGTCCACTATGTTTGTTTTTTGTTTTTTAATGTCACCCGTTCAAAAATTTGGTTTTAGATGTCATTTTTAGTTATCAGTAATTTGAAGTGGGAGTGTGATGACTTTTGACTCCTACAAATGAATGCTGTTAGCAGATTCAACTTACAATGTAACAAACAGTAGGACAAACAAATATCATATAACTCTGGGTATGGCGAACCCTTGTCACAATCGGCTAGAGAAACTCTATTCAATTCCCTCACTTGCCTCTGGGTGAAGTGAAATTATATACAATAATATTTATTTGAATCACCAAATGTATTGAAACACCTCCCATTTTCAAAATATAATTTTTCATACTCCGATTCACTATCACCTGATCCCTCTGAGGCGTTTTGAGGATAACGAGTCCTTGTAGTTTATTAATTGAAAGTTCTGTAATATATCTTATTATCATAGTATAGAATTTTAATTCTCTCACAATTTTATTTCAGTATCATTAGAAATAATATGGCTCTAGAAAAATTTAGTCAACGTAAGAGAATCATGTTTCTCGTTCTGCTTTTGAACGGCTTATCCTACACTAAGTTGCGACTGTGGCTCTAATATTGTTCGGTCTCTTGCAAGTACATTGCTGTTAAGAAAAAAATAAGTTGTAAGTTTGAGAAACCTTTAAGATGTCTTTTTGTACGATTAAATGACTTCTAGTCATTCTACGAGTGAATACCATTATTTTGTCTTCCAATGAAGTATCTGGATTTTTTAAAAGTTATCAAATTAAAAATGTAATCCCAGATTTAGATTCCTCTTGTAAAATTAAGAAGGGAATGTCTTATGCTCAAAGTCGAAATGGAGGTGTTATTAGCCCTTAAATAACGATGGGCGGATAGCCATGGCCAAATTGGTCCAAATTGAACGTACGAGGGATGCGTTTTGTTTGACTCAGCGAGATACGACCCGATAACCTGGTGGGGTAGGGGCGGAAACTGACCTCCGACGCACCGTTTGGCCGCTAGAGGCGATTAAACACTTTATTGAAGATTTGAACATTACTCTGCCATTTCGATTCCGATCATCGTTGGGCATAAAACATTTTCGTTTTCTTTTGTCAAGATGAATCCAAAACAAAAGTTACCTTTGCACATTTCTTCCAAACCAGTACCCCCGCCCCCTCCAGCTTACGTAAGTAAACACGTAAACCATTCCAAATATCACTTTCGTTCCGTCTCATCGGACACTCGCGAAACTTCGCAGGCTAAGTTCCGCAGCTCTAAAACTAAAAATACAACACTCGGTTTGACGATCTGACATTTTAATAACTGCTGAGAAGGTATCAAAGTCTTCAGGTGAGCGCAGGAGCCACTTGCGCTCCCCCTCCCCTCGAGCGCCGTGCAACCTACCGCCACCAAACTACGAATTAAAATTAAACGATCGTTTATTTAAAACATCTAATATCAAACTTCTAAACTAAACTCGTTACGTCTCGACTTATACTGAAGCTTCGTGCGCAGTTTGAAGTCAATTGAAGTTACCGTCTGAGAGAAACGTGGGCCAGTACAGACAGACAGAAAGACAGTCAGAAAGACACACGACCAAAGAGTTCTCTGCACCCCACATCACAGCAAAGGCTTCGCAAGCTCAGCCAATAAAACATCCCACAAAGTAAACTTCTCGTACTATATAATGCAACCACCCCTTCCCTCTTTTCGCGTTGTACACAAGTTCTGATATACTCAGCTATAGCATGCTGCTAGAGTCGTTTACTAACAAGTGTGTGGTTGATAAACGTGTTGAAATGATTGCACTTTGTTCAACAACCCCCACCATCCTGTTCACCAACACTGGCAGAGTCTTAGACACCTTCAAAGGGAGCGTTTTTGGAAAGTTGCTAACCTAGTAGGTTATGAAGCCCACCTCAAAGGTAATGACATTGAACACTAAGAGTTCCAATGTCATGAAGAATAAAAGTTAAAAGCAAAATCTCAGGGTCATTTTATTTGCATCCTGAGAATATGATTTAGAGCGAATGAACCTATTTCGGATCAATAAGACCTTCACACGCTCCCTCGCTAAAATGTATGGGTTTTAATTTTTTTTTTTGTGAAAAGGTTTGTCGTTTGCTACCAGAAAATACCATCGCTTCGTCCTAGTGTGGCCCAAGCGGCCCGCGCGGCCGAATTGAAAACGAACATTCATTGTTTAGGAGGTGGGAGAATGTTGTGGTTTAATCAAATTGACATTACTTCGTATGTATGCATAATTTCGCGTCAACCCAGGTATCAATCTTTAGTTGAAGGCCCAGAGAACACGTTTCAAACGTGGATTCCATCTAATATCATGTCAGGTTAAAACGCGGGTAGAGGTTAAAATGAATTAAAAGTCTCAACTTCTTAAGTCGAGTTTTGCGAACAGCTTCGATTTACTAGTGGTTGAAACTGTTTTGGTGCTCACTATTACTTTGTTTTGTCACAAATTATTTCAAAAGGTTGCTTTAAGATCCATACTTGGTCATCCAGGACAGTCCGGGACCATGTTTGCCAGTTTCACTGCATTTTCACTTACATAATCTCGATCTCCCGCAATGGGCATTCCAGCAGATCAAGAATATGACGTTTACTCGTCTTTTCCACTTATTCTACTTAAACACTACTGCCGAGTGTATTGCTGCTTGGTTTCTTAATTATTAGTTTCATTTGATCCGAATTAGGTGCACACGCTTATTTCGGATCAGGCAATAATTCACAGACCAGTAGTATAAGGGGAACCTGGTCGCGGGCACTTGGTCGCGGCTTGGGAGGGGGGAGCAAAGGACGGTCAGGGCACCTGGTCGCGGCTGCCTCAGGGCACTTGGTCGCGGCTTGGGAGGGGGGAGCAAAGGACGGTCAGGGCACCTGGCCTCAGAGCACAGGGCACTTGGTCGCGGTGCTGGAGATGGCAATCTTGTTGTGACGTCACAGCCAAAAATGCTTTTGCCGGAGAATGGAATCGAACCCGCAGTCATGGGCTTACGGGACGAGTCAGCTAACCCCTAGACTACGAGTCAGGTATAGGGAGGATGGCGACCTGACGGGGTATTGTTCCGCTGGCGCGGCGGTGCTCGGGCGGTTCGGCTCCGCTCGGCTCCGCTCGGCACCGCTCGGCTCGGGCTCGGCCCGGGCCCCGGCCGGCCCGGCTCGGCGCCGGATTTGAAAGACGGAGAGGGGGTACGCTCGCCCGAGTCTGATGTTATGCAATGGTGGGGGAGGCTGCGCCCGTCGGACGGCCATACGGACAGACACAATGGTTGGAGGGATAAAAGGGCTTGCTCTGCAGGGGGTCCATCACAGTCGCATCGCAGTTGTTCTGCTGAGTTGTTGCGTCGAGTTGTGCTCCGCAAAACAGTCATGTTAACCCTTGTTGAAAACTTTATTTTGAGTCGAAGTCTTGAGTTGGACGTCCTGAAAAGTGATGACGGGCGGGCATGTGTCCGTGTCCATGGAACTTTGAGTGACGTGACGTATGACTATGAAGATTTGAAAGACATATTCTTGTATCATAAAAAAGATTTGTTAGAAATTATGAGGCATATGTGCAGTAAGTCTTACCGCCCCCGCGCTTCTTCCGTGGCAATGGGCGATAATCATACAGTGTATTTTAAGCGTATGTTGCACATACCGTTGATCCGCGTGGTACACACTGGATGCTGTGGTGAGCCAAGCGTGCTGTTTGATAAAGAAAGCTGGTTAGATTTGGCTTTTCGTCAAAAAGAAATCATCAGTACCTTGGTTGATGTAGCTGAGAGCGAGAAAAGTGTGGAGGAGCGTCGAAAAATAGTAAGGCAGTATGTAACGGTGCATCATGTATAAATTGTGTGTATGTATTATGTGATATCATGAGCAAAATAAAATAAATTTTAAAAGTAGAATTTTGTTTTTGCTAACTCATCTGTGCTTGCCCACCTGATCTTGTTTGGAGCGCGAGATTAAAATGCGTGATGATTAAAGGCGATGCCGCCGGTGCAAAAGAGGCGAGCAAATCCGCTGTTGTCACTCAGAGAGAATCTTGACCTTGCCATCATCGGAAAAAGGGCCGAGCGAGTGGGAAGGAGAGCGGAGGCTAATCCGATCCGGAGGCGAAGCGATGTGGGCGCGCCGGAGCTCGTGTGGGGGAGGGGGCTGAGGGGCAGCCTAGGGGGGCCTCCGCTCGCCACCTTCCTGCGGCGCGGAGGTGCGGAGCGGAGGTGTACAGCCCCAACCAAAATCATAAAAAGGGCATGGCAACCAAAAACTGTTTTAATAGTGATCAAACCTTGGACATACGATGATGTCTGGTGCTCTAATGTTCCTCCTGCTTGGCAGCATTGTGTGGGTGTGGGCGCGCCCGTCTGGGCTGTGCAATGTAACTCACGAGATGGAAGACGAATTAAATTCAACAGAAGGGTTGGATCATAACCGTAATGGAACATACTGCCTGGAGAGGGTAGCATGGACAGCAGGCGAATACGTGCTGATGTGTGTCGGTGTAATATTTTATGCGCTAATAGTGTGTTGTGGTGTGGCCGTGGAGATAGAGGGAGAGGGAGGCAGTGAGAGGGGTGAGAGAGGCAGCGTGTCGCAGGTCAGTTACGACTCTCCTGCGCGCCGCGCGACAATATGAAAAGTTGGGGTGGGGTGTGGCGGGGGAGG
>NW_026267298.1:387355-392297 GCF_000697945.3 Frankliniella occidentalis | reverse complement strand
GGGGGGTATTGGCTGTGAGATTCAAAGGACATCAGGCCTGGGCGCCGCTGGGCGCCAGGATGTAGGTGGCGTAGTTGTCGCTGCTGCATTCGCTGCCCGAGGAAATAGGCAGAGAGGATCAGGATTACGCCTGGAGCGGGTGGGGGCCGAGCCCGGTCCACTCCATCGTCAGCCACCACAGAGATCTGATCTGCCCTGTGTGTGTGTGTGTGTTCGTCGTCATGGTGAAACTTCGCAACGTCCCGACCGCAAAGGTGAGTTAATTTTCTTTACTTGTGCTTCAAAAATAGTTGCGTACTCCGCGATGAAAAGTGTATGTGTGTCACGCTCCCGTCCCGCGCGCGCGGAACGCGGCGCACCGCGAGTCAGACCTTCCCTCTCAGTGATGCCGCGGCCCGCGGCCGCCCGTTCCCCTCCCTCGCTGCTTGTCCGCGGCGCGCGCCGCGGCCCCGCGGTGTGCGTTGGCGGGCGGAGCATGCCCGCTCTCCTCCCTCGCTGCTTATCCGCGAAGCGCGCGCCGCGGCATCGCGGTGTGCGTGAGCAGGTGGGGGCCACGCTCGCGCCGGGGGGCCCCTCACACTTTGTGTCTAGAAGTGATGTTATTGCCACGTTTTAACGAAGGGAAATGTTTGTAGGAGACGGAGAGAAAGCGCCGCAGGTCGAGCAGCAGCGACAGCAGCAGCAGCAGCGACAGCAGTAGCAGCTCAAGCAGCTCAAGCAGCTCCAGCAGCAGCAGCAGCTCAAGCAGCTCAAGCAGCAGCAGCAGCTCCAGCAGCAGCAGCTCCAGCAGCAGCAGCTCCAGCTCCAGCAGCTCCCGGAGTAGCAGCTCAAGCAGCTCAAGCAGCAGCAGCAGCAGCAGCAGCAGCAGCTCCAGCAGCAGCAGCTCCAGCAGCAGCTCAGGCCGCAGCAGCTCGAGGAGCATCATCATCAGGAGCAGGAGGAGCAGTGTGGCCCCCGCGAGGAACCCAGCCCGGGTGCCGGACGCGCCCGCCGCCCCTGCGCCGCCGCCGAGGCGCAAGCCGAGCGCGACCCCCGCGAGCAGCGGGATCCGCCGCGGTGGAACGCCGCCGCCGTGCTGCTCCAAGGATTGTGCATCGCCGCCGCGCACGCCCGTGGTGGACGTGGTTCCTCGGATGATCTCCCCAATCAAGACCCCGCCGATCAAGAAGGTAAGTGCTTAGTGTCCTCAATAGGGTGTGTGCGTGCGTGTTTACACGCTGCCTGTGGCGTGACCACGTAGTGATCGTGCCGCGGGGAACGTGTTTAGCAGGTTGTACTCTCACGTTTAGTTTTCTTGTGTTATCATGTGTGTGTGTGTGTGCTTTGGCAGGTTTGCGTGCGTGACGATAATGCCCCTGCTCAGAACGCTGTGCCGCGCCCCGGCTTTATCGTGGATAAGGTGAGAGACGGTCGAAATTAGACATCAATTTACATGTTTAACTTGTTTCACTTGATCTGGCGAGAGCAGTAAACTCATGTTTTGTGTTGCTTTGTCGCTTTTCAGAAGGATGACTCCCGGGCCGGGCCCTCGCTCTCGCTGTCACCGTCTTACATGGAGGAGCGACGGCGCCGCTCCATGAAGGTGGCGTCGCGACGTCAGCGCGTGTTGCCGCGGCTGCCGCCGCCACCTCACGAGCGTCCCCTGCTTGCATGTCCGGAGTCTGGTCACCGTGAGGGTGCTGAGGGAGAGGAGGAGGAGGAGGAGGAGGAGGAGTACTGCCCAGTAGAGGCTCTGCGTGAGCTACAATCACGCAGAGCTGCTACTGCAAAGTCCTCTAGAGCAGCGAAGCCAGAGCTTGAAGAACTATTCGGAGACATCTCCTGGATGGCGTCGTACTCAAACCGCCCTAACTTCGTTGCTCCAGAGGCGGCCCCCTCCCCTCCCCCTAGCCCCTCCCCTCCCCCTGCCCCTGATGGGGATCAGGATTCCGGATCGAGGGAGGGCCAGGGCATGAGGTGGCCGAGGCTTCGGACGATCACGGGCATAAATGAGAAAGATAGAAGAAGCAATCGGTGCGCACGGCTCATATGGTTGATCACGATGATCGAGACGGGCAAGGCCTGGTTAGATGGCCCTGACAAGGAAATTGTGGAAGAGAAGAAGGAAAATGAGGAAGAGCATGAACATGATGTAGAGAAAGATACAAAATAAAAATGATGACCTTAATTATACTGTACTGATTTCACATTTCTTCCCTGAGAAAAGCATGTAAAAAAGTATGGACATGACTTTACGGTAAAAAAGTGTTTTCGATTTGCTTTTGATGACTGCGCAGAAAAATTAAAAACAGAATACAGAGTAGTTGTCGAAGCTTGAGTGGTTGAGTCGTTTCACACAACTTAAAAAATAATTATTTAAAGCAGAGTAGATGTCGAAGAAGTGTCGATGGCAAAGAGTGTTATATTGAGCAATAAGCATCATCTTGTGTCGTTAACTCACTGTGAAATCTTTTTCTTCATCAAATGTATTGAGGCGTGAGGAGTTTTGGGTAAAGTTGAGAACAACGGAGTACATTGGTAGATAAATTTTTTATTTACAAAAGCAAAAACACAAACAATTTATAGCAGATTTCTATACTCGATCTTGATCTTACTTAACATAAAATCGTAATAATAATACATCAGTTCATATCGTACTTTTTTATAGTCAACATCACCCAGTTGGTTAAAAACTTGAGTGTTAAAATCAGAGCACTCTTCCATAAACTTTACAATTTGCATTTGGTTATCCTTCTTGTGAAGATATGAAAAACCATGACCCTCCTCAAAAATCTTTTCCGCAGCTTCCTTACTTAACTGTTGTATAATTCTAATAATAACAGTAATTGCCTCTTTCTTTTGATCAGCCAAGTATTCGATATATTTTTTAAACAAAAAGATGCGCTCCCACGACTTGAGAGCCAAGTCAATGCATTGAGTCTCAATATCCTTCCTCCTTATCCTAACATTGTACATTTCTTTGTTATCTGATAGATTGACAATGGTGAGCCGGAGCCCACCACAGTCAATAAAGTCACCCAGTTTACCATTCCTTATACCGTCGGCAATAAAATTTTGAATATCCTTTTCGCAAAGGACCCTTAACTCATCGCGGCTCATGCGCACCTTCACGCCGTTCCCGTTGCTGTTTGTGCCCTTCAGCTCAAAGAAGGGCAGCATCTTGTTCAGATCTACCCCAGCCCACAAATACTTGTTTTGGCAAAGCATGATGTAATCAGTAAGGACCCGAATGATGGGGTCCCCCATGCCGTCCGCTGGCACGGCGACGCAGCGGAACATGTCCTCCATGGCGGCCTCGTCAGCTGAGTCGAGGACCACGATTGATGAATTGTCGACAGCAGGCTCCTTTTTGATTGGAGTGGACGTCGCTACGGGTACCGGAGGCACCCCGATGTCGCCGCCCTGCTCCAGCCCGGCCTGCTCACGCTCGCCCTGCTCCAGCAGGCGAGCAATGGTGTTTTCAGCGTTCAGCACGGTCTGTTGGTCCATGAAGTCCAACAGCCCGGACATGTTGGTCAACTCCGTCAAATCCATGGACGAGACGCCCATGTCGGCCAGCATGCCGGCTGCGGCTTCCCTCCCTTGATAGGAGGGTCCTGGTGATGACGGCCCCGGCTGGTAGGAAGGGATGGGCGACGAATCGAGCCCATCCGTGACGTCCATGTCTGGCAGTACCTTCGCAACCATGCGAATATTCTTCTTTGCAGGATAAGGCTTTCGTGCAGCAGCCTTCTGAGCAACGGTGTTGGTGCGGGGAGGAGCCATTTCCTTGCAGGTGTAAGTGTGTATGGCTGATCGAGATCAACTGACTCTCCGGGTCGCGATGTCCTCCTCTTATACCCCTCAGCAGGGGGTCGTCCGCCGGGCCCGGCGGCATCATCCACCCCCTCCCTGTGCTCGCCGCCGGGCGCACGCACCCGCCCACCACCTACCCCTTCCCCCCTGGCCCCCTGTCGAGCGCCGAGCACGACTTCGGCCGCGCCGAGGAGGTCCGAGCAGGACCCCCAGGGCGCTCGCCGAGCCCTTCCCCCCCACCCTTTACACCCCCACCCTGTGCTCGCCGCCCGCCCACGCACCTGCCCCACCCTACCCCCTTCCCCCTTGGTCCCCTGCTGAGTGCCGAACAGGACCCTCGGCGCTCGCCGAGCCCTTCCCTCTCCACCCCTTTCACCCCTTGGCCCTGTGCTTAGCGCCGTGCGCCCGGCGCGGTAAAGGGGGGAGGGGTGATGTAGTCCTTGCGCGTGCACCAGACGACAAGATCAAAGTCCTCAGTTGAACTCGCGCGCCTGAAACTGTCGGTCGTGGCCATGGCAGACAAGTTGCCTCTCCGTGAACTCCTTGACAACTGGAGAAATGGCCTATATGAACCTCAGCAGTACAGGGCACAGGCGTTCCAGGCCCTGTTGGATAGCCTTAGCACGTTGATCATTACCGACTCGTGGTGGGAGATACCGAAGGACCCCGATCTGTTACGTATTCTGGAGAAGGGGTCTAAAGCCTACCTCAGACAGCTCATCTTTCGACAAGAATCAGATCCGACAATTCATAAGCTATACATGCTGGTCAAGAACCGTGTGATGGAGATGCTACGCCCTCAGGTTGGAGGGGGTAGGAGAGCGCCCCCGTGCCAGTGTGCCGCGAGGAAGCCGGACGCCGCCGTGCCGCCGGCGCGCCGCGCACCGGACGCGCCCGCCGCCGCCGCGCCGCCGCCGCCGCCGAGCCGCGAGCCACCCGCGACCCCCGCGAGGAAGCCGGCCCGGGTACCGGACGCACCCCCCGCCCCCGCGCCGCCGCCGAGGCGCGAGCCGGCCGCGACCCCCGCGAGCAACGGGATCCGCCGGGGAGGAACGCCACCGCCGGGGTGCTCCAGGGAGCCTGACCCCTCGCCGCGAAAGAGGAAACGTGATGTGCATGATGATGATGATGATGATGATGATGATGA
>NW_026267298.1:375415-387045 GCF_000697945.3 Frankliniella occidentalis | reverse complement strand
ATGATGATGATGATGATGATGATGATGATGAGCAGGGAGTCGAAGACGAGGGAGGCGAACAAGATGACGGTGCGCCCACCATCCGGCTGTTGGAATCATCACAGAAATATCTGAAACGTTTCAACACTAATTTTCGTCAAGAGACCTTCAAAGTAGATAATTTGCAGAAAAAACTGTTAAAAAATAAATTAAGCATGTCTTCCCTGATTGATAGTTTACTTCAGAGACAAATAAGTCAAGTAAAAGCAAAGCCAGATGATAAATGCATTGTAGAATTGTGTGGGTCTGATGATAACAGATCTTTATGGTTCCATTTGCGCCCTGTAAGTCAGATTAATGGTGAGGTGATTTTGCAAAAGTTAACATCAACGCTGAACAGCAATGAAAATTTTTTGGGGGGATTCTTTAGACTGAACTTTGTCCACATACCTACCCAGAAGGGTGGTAATAGGGTGAGGAGACCCTTTGAGACCCATGAAAGATGGATGGAAAGACATATGAAATCACAACATTTATTCGATCCAAAAAATGATAAAGACAACATGTGTTTGGCACGCTGTATTTCATACTTGAAATTATTTCCAACTTCTAGTAAGCATCAGGTCTACAGACTGAGAGCAGCTGGTAATAAAAAAATAACGGATGCAGCAACTGAACTATGTCAACAAGCAGGAGTAGATAAAAACAAACCTTGTGGTTATGAAGAAATATGCAAGTTTCAATCTGTTTTACCAAATCATCGTCTTGTTGTATTCACGGATCGGAAATGTAAAGAAATTCTTTTTTGTGGTGATAGAAAAGATTCCAATGATGTCGATAAGCCGTTTCATATCTATATCTATTTTCATAATGGTCATTATTATGGTGTCACCTCTATGACTGCTGTTTTAGAGATAAGTTATTTTTGTGATGTATGTCTTGTTGGCTTTAGTGACAGAAACTCGCATAAATGTAAAAATTCATGTGATAGATGTTGTGGTCCAGTCTATCATGAAAAGGCATTGGGTCTTATTAATTGTCACTATTGTGGCCGTTGGTTTGCGGGAAAATCCTGTCTAGATACCCACCGTATTTTTGGTGCTAATGGTAAGAGTGTTTGTCAAGTGAAGAAATTTTGTGGTATATGTGAACGTTCATATCACTTGACACAAAAAATGAAAAAACATATTTGTGGGCATAAAATTTGTGACTATTGTGGGGAAAATATGCCTTATGATCATAAGTGTTATATGACCAGCTGGGAACCAAAACCCTTGCCCAAGGGAGTCCAACAGATTCGGATGTACTTTGATATTGAAACAGATCAATCGTTTGATGTTGAAGGAAAGGAAGGCTGGAAAGAGCATAAGGCTCGACTCCTGGTCTCCCAACATGTCTGTGATGAATGTGAAATGGACACAGACATGAAGAATAATTGTAATTCTTGTGGAGTTCGCCAAAATATTTTTGAAGGGTTTGATAAAAACACCAATGTTGTGTCAGACTTTTTAGATTTTTTGCAGAAACTCTGTAGTGAGAGACACAGAGAGATCACTATTTTCTGTCACAACTTTCGTTCATTTGATGGCATTCTAATTTTCCAGGAGTTAAAGGAACGTGCACATCCCCCCAAAGTCATTTTAAATGGTGCAAAGATTCTACAATTAAAAATAAATGATAATATAACATTTAAGGATTCCTTATCTTTCCTTCAACAGAGATTGAAATCGTTACCAAAGAGTTTCGGTCTGAATGAGTTATGTAAAGGAGATTTCCCCTTTTCTATGATTCAAGAACAATATTTTGATTATGAGGGACCCATGCCTAGTAGAGAAATGTACAGCACTTCACATCTTAGTGATAAGGAACGGGCAGAGTTTGATAATTGGTATGATGAGCAAGTAAATAGTGACTATGTATTTAATTTTAAGGCTGAGCTAATCAAATATTGTTGTTCAGATGTGACTATACTTTTACAATCTATGGAGAAGTTTCGTACTCTTTTTATGGAAACTGCTCACTTTGACCCTCTGAAAAATTGTATAACACTCTCTTCTGCATGCATGTGTAATTTTAGGAAAAATCACTTGGGTAATGCTTCAATAGGCATTGTTCCTCGCGGAGGCTATAGAGGGAGAGACAAGGCCAGCTATGAAGCATTGTGTTGGTTAGATTATGAATCACATAGGTTAGGTAAGAAAATTTTGACAGCAGAGAATGGTCGTGAAAAAATTGTATTGAAGTATAAAGTAGATGGATATGTAGAAATAGATTTACCAAATGGCACAGTAGAGAAGAGGGTTTATCAATATCATGGTTGTTATTTCCACTTGTGTAAAAAGTGCATTCCTGATGAGGAGTCGCGCAACAAAATCAGAGGTCGAAGTCAAGAAGATCCCTATGAGAGAACAAAGCATATAAGTAAAAAATTAAGAGATCATGGTTATGTTGTCATTGAGAAATGGGGGTGTGAGTTCAAACATGACATGGAAAATAATGAAGAAGTAAAAAATTATTTTGAAAATACCCCTTTTAAAAGAATGAAACCTTTAAACCTACGTGATGCCATTTGTGGTGGTCGAACTTCAGCTCTCTTCACTGAATATGTGGCCAACTTGGAAATGGGAGAGAAGATAAAATTACTGGATGTCATATCTGAATATCCCTGGGTACAATATAGAAAGTATTTTCCAGAGGGTCATCCTACTATTTATCTTGAAGGTGATGTGGATATGCCTGAAATAGATAAAATGAATGGTGTTATATTGGCTACTGTGCTGCCTCCTAAAGATTTATTTTTACCTGTCTTACCATACAAATGCTGTAGCAAACTCATGTTTCCACTATGTAGGACTTGTGCTGAGACTATGAATCAATCTGTATGTAATCATTCGGATGAGGAGAGAGAATTGGTTGGGACATGGTGTGCCCCCGAGCTGCAGTTGGCTGTAAAAGAAAATTATGTCATTAGGAAAATACACGAATGTTATCAGTATGCCTCTGTGAGTGAGTATGATCCAAAAACAGGTCGAGACGGGATGTTCTCTTCATATGTGAGACAAAATATGGCGATGAAAATTGAAGCAAGTGGCTGGCCACACAATGTAAAAACAGAGGAAGAGAAAGATGCATTTATAAGAAAACATTTTGAAAATGATGGCATTGTTTTGGACAAGTCAAAATTCCAACGTAACCCAGGCAAAAGGTTTCTTGCAAAACTGATTCTCAATTCTTTCTGTGAGTATAAGATCTAAATTTATTAATTCTACATTAAATTTTGAACTGGTTCTAAACTTTGTTTTTGCTTTATCATGTTACAGGGGGAAAACTGGGAGAGAGAACTCTTCGATCCAAGACAGAGTTTGTCAGGAACTATACTGAACTTGCAAGACTTACCGAAGATTCGACAATTAGGATTTCTTCAATAATACCCTTGGACGACAAATTGCTTCAAGTTGTCTACACTCCTCATGAGGATATGGAAGACTCTCTACCCACAACCAGTCTTGTGAATGCAGCGTTCACCACTTGCCATGGACGCATTAAACTTTATGAATATCTGAAGATAGTTGGCCAGCGGGCGTTGTACCATGACACAGGTATGATCTGAAATAAAATAAAGAAAGATTACTTATATTGAATCTCTTGTTTAAAACTGATACTTGTTAGCAAGTGTATGCATTGACACTAACCTTATTCTTTTACTGTTGTTTTTCCAGACTCTATCTGCTTCATTTCCAAGCCAAACCACCCCGAGCCAGCTTTGGGCGAGTTCCTCGGATGTCTCACTGACCAGTTGCAAGAGGATTTCGGAGAAAATTCATTTGCCAAATCTTTTATAAGCGGTGGACCCAAGAATTACTCTTATCAAGTTTGTGTGAAAGGTGATGAGAATACGTTGGCCACAGTTACAAAAGTACGGGGCGTAAGCATAAACTCGTCATGCTCAGATGTTGTCACCTATGACAAATTAAAAGAAATGGTTAGAGGAGAAACTGAAAGTACTGTTGTCCACATCCCTTCTATGATTGATAGAAGGAATTGGAAAATTATTACTAGGCCTGCACAGAAAACGTGGAGAGTTGTTCTCAACAAACGCAGGCGTGTAGATAATAAGACTGTACCGTATGGTTTCACGGGGGTCCTATTTGATGATGATGATTACGAGACTTTGGAAATCCTTGACGGGCTCTGGAACGAGTAACCTCGTGTATTATTTGTACATAGAAATAAGTTTCTTCACCCTATCTGCTCCTACACTTGGTTGTGTTTACTTTGACTCCACTGCCTTGTACCATATTTCAAAATAAATTTTCATCAATAATAATGAGAAGCTTTCGTCTCCCCATTTTCTCATACTCGCCTCTGCAGAGTGCTGCCACCTGGTGGTGATCTCGCGAAGTAGTTCGCTCCTCGCTAGCAGACGAATCGCCATATTGGAGCAGACGGCAAACACACACATAACCTGCAACCAAATAAAATATAAACACTTGTTGCCAGAGCGTCATTCGCGCACAACCAGTCAAACGAGATGGATATACGTTTCGTTCACCCTGCGAACTCGCTCTTGGTCGGGGGATCGGGTGCGGGGAAAACGACGCTCATGATAAAAATTGTCAAAAACAGAGATGAAATGTTTGACACGAAATTTGTCGAAGTCGTTTGGCATTACATGGAATGGCAAAACTGCTATCAGGAACTCGCAGATAGTGATTCTAAAGTACGTTTTGTAGAGGGAATCCCTACTTTGGATCAATTTCCGCCCAACGAAGGAGCGAAACTACTCATTTGTGACGACTTTATGGATAGTTTGAAGAGTCCCGAGTTTTTGCAATTTGCCATCAAAGGATCACATCATCGCAATTTAAGTTTTTGGTTGTTGTCGCAATGCATTTTTCCGAAAAACATGAGAGAAATAAGTTTGCAGGCGCATTACTGTATTTTGATGAAAACATGCCGCGACCTCCTACAGGTGCGTGCGTTTGTGTCCCAAGTCGACCCCGTTAATTTTCGAGCCCTGCTGGAGGCCTATCGGGACAGTACACAGGACGGGCACTCGTACTTACTTTTTGATTTCCACGTTCGCCAAAAAGATCACTTGAGGTTGAGGACAAACATCTTGCCGGGCGAGACGACTGTCGTCTACGTGCCCAAGAACAAGTATAAAAGTGAATTAGTTCACCGATAAGCATTCAGATCGCCGCGCGCCGCCGTCCAGCTCGGATCGGGGAAGTCTCTCCGAGATGCCGCCCGCGCCCAGCCGCCGCCGTTCAAACAGCTGCCACAAGGATATCCTGCGTCTGCTGAGCACCGCCAATCCGAAAACGCGACGTCTTCTTCTCGAGCACGCCGACAAGTCCCTGATCTACGCCATCTGTGAAATCGCGCTCAACTTTCTGGCTGGGCGTGTTCCCGTCTCGACCTCAGACAAACAAAAACTGTCAAAATATAAAAACACTCTACGTAAATTGGCGACGCGAGGACAGCACTGGCACGACAAGAAGAAGATTGTACAGACGGGGGGTGGCGCCTTTCTCCCTATTCTGTTGAGTGTGTTGGGGCCTATGATCGGTGATCTCATTTTCGGCAAGAAGTGAAACAATGACGCTTCAACACTGTAAAAAACTCGTGCTGTTGCCTGCCGAGAGCGCCGCTCGACTACAAGAAAAGCCCGTCGGGCGCACATCTGGTGACGTTATTTCCGATCTCGATTCGACTATCGGAGACATTTTAGCCCGGAAAGATGCACAAGCCGAGGAGAAATGGCGATTGTACGATCAGGCCTTACAAAGATACATGCATTTTGTAAGAGACCAGAAAAAACCAATCGGACTCGTCAGCATCGGTGGAGAAGATGGTGAAAATCAGCAGCAGGCCGACCTCTCTGGCGACTCGACAGAACTGCGTAGACAGGTGGCCTCTATAGTGCCTGCAAAGCAGCGAAGCGCCGCCAGTGCACTGTTTGACTTCCTCGAGTCTGCACGCGCGCGCACGCTCATCGGCTGGGACTCGCAAGGCACGCTCCGGATAGACGGAGCCAAGCTCGATCAGAGCAGCATTGTAGACTTGGTCTCTGACGCCGCACGTACTCGTAAGAATGCGTACGCCGTGGGGTGGGTGCAGTTTGTCAACGCTCTGAAGAAACTCACCGCACCTAGTGCGCTTTTGATCAACACTGCGTATCGTGATCAGCTTCTGGGCAAACAGAGCGGATCCGGCATAGACCTTCGACATGAAACCGCCGCAAAGGGTCCGCAGGGCCCGCGAGGCTTATTCTCCGCCGCCGCCGTCGTCGCGTCGTCGCTCCGCCGCGACGCCCACCCGTCCGCCCGTCCGCCCGCCCACCCGTCCGCCCGCCCGGAAAACGGAAACAAAAAGAAAAACCGCCCGGAAAAAATACCGCGAAACGCAAATGCACGGAACGCATCAGTTGGACCCCATGGAGACCTTGACAAGATATTTACGGATCGGACGCACCCTGCCGGCTATAGCACGCCACAGAGGCTGCGCGAAGCCACGAAAGCACCCCAACGACAAGTTGACGACTACCTGAGTGGACAGAAGGCCTACACTTTACATAAATATGTGCGAAAAAACTTCCCTCGTAACGTCACCTATGCAGACACGATCGACGCCGTGTGGCAGTGTGACCTCATGCAATGTACGAACATCGCCAAGTACAATCGCAACATGAAATTTGTTCTCGTCGTTATCGACGTTTTTTCACGTTTTTTGTGGACAGAAGTTTTGCCCGATAAAACAGCTTCGAGTGTTGTGGATGGTTTCAAGAAAATATTTGACAGAACAGATAGACGGTGCTCTGTAATTATTTCTGATAAGGGCAAAGAAATATGCAATAAATCAGTTGAAAATTTTTTGAAAGAACATGACGTTATTCATTTTCATACCAACAATCCCCAAACAAAAAGTGCGATCGCCGAGAGGGCCATAAGAAGTTTGAGGTTATGGATGCAAAGATGTTTCACACACACTGGCGACTACAACTACGTGGACGGCCTGCTCAGCGACATTACGCACGCATACAATAACAAATATCACAGAACCATTAAAATGACACCCACTGAGGCGAGTAATCCAAAGAGAATACTGGAAGTCTACAACATTTTGTATGGGGATGTACTCAAGAGAAAACCTGTCCCCCCAAAACTAAAAGTGGGCGATTTCGTTCGCATCTCGCGCGAAAAACAACAGTTTGAGAAAGAAGGTGCTTACAACTGGAGCGAGGAAATCTTTGAAATTGTCAAAGTCATTCCCCATCAGCAGCCCGTCTATCTGATTGCCGACATTGACCACCACGAACCGATCGAAGGGCATTTTTACGGATGGGAACTCAACAAGGTCACGAAGCCCACGGTGTTTGAAATCGACCACATCGTGCAAACTAAGGGGAAGGGCCCGAAGAAACAACTTTTGGTGCACTGGCGCGGCTTCCCCAAAGCCTCGCGCTCATGGATTTTTGAGAAAGAGCTTATACGTGTATAAGAGAGTCTGCTTCGCCCTGACTCACCCAGTCTAACGCGACGCCCCCGAGCGGACGGATCGTGGCATCATGTCCGATTTTCACATGGTCATACCGAGCAACGCCTCGCCTGACCTGTATCCGGAGAACAAGACGTCAAATTACAAAGTGTATCTTCCACAACGATTTGACCTCCATGGCGAGTGGCAGGTGGCCCTGCTCGAGGTACACTACCCCAACACGCTCATGAACGTGCAAAGAGGAGAAAACTGGGTGAAAGTGTATGAAGTGGAGGAAGGCACTTACATACCCCCAGCTCCCATGGGCGACGTGGGCCCCGACTACGAACTGAGCGAGCGCTGCCCGGATCTTCTCAACAAAACGACAACCGTGCTGCGCTACAAGTTGTCGATGCGACCGGGACTGTACACTTCAACTTCAAACATGACCGAGCATCTCGCCGATGTTCTCAAACCCCTCGAGAGGGTGTACGTGATCGAACCTGGACAGCCAATACCGGCATCCGAACCAGTCTCAGTCGGTTTAGACCGCAATGGAAAATTTTACCTGACTGTAATGAACGACCGCCCGAATCACGTGATTTACTTTGCCCCGCGCCTGGCACACCAGCTGGGACTCCCCTTCTCGGGTCCGTACGACACGAAGGACACGATCAAAGGCATACGCGATATCGACTTGTCTTTGGGGCACCCCGAGCAAATGTATATCTATATGAACATTATCGAGCCGCAAATCGTCGGCCACACTAGCGCACCGCTGCTGAGGACCATCCCAATGAGTTCGGACGCAAAGTTCGGCACCATGGCGAGCTATCGCTGTGACCACCCCATTTACCACAACCTCTCTACCAAGTCGTTCAACGAGCTGGAAATAAATATAAGGACAGACACTGGTGATTTTGTACCATTCCTTTTTGGTACGTTGAACCTGGTGGTTCACTTTCGACAGCGCTAGCCCCGCGCCGCCGCCATGGCGTCTCACTATAGCCAGTACTTTATCCACCAGGCCCAGACTGGGTCTGGCATGGGGTACTACAGCGGCATGCACAGCCAGCGAGGGCACGGCCTAGGGTCGTTTCTAGGAGGCCTGTTCAGATCGGTTCTACCGCTCCTGAAGTCCGGCGCGCGAGTCCTGGGCAACGAAGCCCTCAAAGCAGGAAGCGGCTTCCTCGGCGACATGGCCGCACACGCACAGCCGATGGAAAGCTTCAAGCAACGCACCGCCGAGCTCGGTCAAAATTTCGTGAACAGGATGGCTCAAGGCGGGAATGGTATAAAACGACTACCCGGGAGAAAAAGAGTGCAGTCGGGACGTGTCACTCGACGGAAGAGCACCCCTAGGAGCGGGGCGCCAAAGAAGAAAGCTGCTTTTCTGCGCGACATTTTCGGGTAACCATGTCGGTCCTACACCCCAACGTGGGCGAGGCGATGCTGAGCGAGACGGACCTGTGGGGCATGCCGCTCGCTGTCCAATCCGTCATCAAGTCCACCGTTGTCTCCAACAAACCGACAACGACTTTCGCGCAGTCGAACAATCTGACGTTCCATGTCCCCGGAACGAGCGATTGTACGGATACAAACTTCATGCTACACCTCTCGGGAGAAGTGGTCAAAGCGGACGGAACAAAAATCAAGGAGGGAGAGAGCGATGTCGCTCTCGTGAACAACTCGTTGCATTCTCTTCTTATGCAAATCGACGTCCTGGCGGGTGACACGGTCGTCAGCCAGTCCTCCCTGACTTACCCATATAAGGCCTACATGGAAGATGTGCTCGCATATGACACCAATGCCAAGTTGTCTCACATGACCATGCGCGGGTGGGCCAAGGACACGGCCGGCCACATGGACGACTACGACGGCGACAACAACCAAGGACTCGTCAAGAGAAGGAAGATAGTCAAAAACAGCCGTGTCTTTGAATTTTTTGGTCCTCTACACTGCGATTTCCTCTCTAACCAGGGCAAACTTCTCCTGCCCCACCTTGACGTGACCATCAAACTCACCAGAACCGCGGACTCGTTTGCTCTCATGTCCACAACTCAAAACGAGAAAATTGTCATTCGCGATGCGACCCTTTTCGTCCGCAAGGTGACCTTGTCTCCCAGCATGAACATTGCGCACGCTGAAGCCCTAGAGCACGCCCCGGCACGCTACCCCTTCACTCGAACGTCCGTCAAGTCCATTACCATTCCGAGTGGTTTCCGGGACAAAACCATCCCCAACGTCCATCTCGGACAAGTTCCGAAACGTATCGTTGTCGGCTTTGTCTCAAACGTCGCCTACAACGGCAGTTATCATCATAACCCGTTCAACTTCCAACACTTCAACATCAACTACCTGTGCCTCTACGTCGACTCAGATCAGATCCCCGCCGTGCCCCTGACTCCCGACTTCACCAACGGAAACTACGCACGCTCGTTCTACTCTCTGTTTGAGGGAACAGGGATCAAGTGGAAGGACGAGGGAAATGATATAAGTTACGACGAGTACGGCAACGGCTACACACTCTTTGCGTTCGATCTGACACCCGATCAGTCCGCCCACGAACAGCACTGGAACGTGCAGCGACAAGGCGTCGTGAGGCTCGACGTGCGATTTAAAGTCGAGCTCCCTGTCGCAGTCAACTGCATCGTGTACTCAGAGTTTGATAATCTCATCGAAATCGACAAAAATAGGAAAGTTATTGTTGATTATAGTGTGTGAAAAATGGATGGTAACACACTTGAAAGATTCATGCGTCAGGACCCGCATGCCTCGCCATACTTTCTCGGCGTGTTTGCAGCTGACACGCTACCCCATAGGATCACGACGAGACCTGCGTATCTCATTGTAAACTCGGACCCCGTTTCCAAACCAGGCACACACTGGTTGGCTATAAGTATTGATGCGTGTGGGAAAGGTTTCTACTTTGACAGCTATGGTCAAAGACCCTATGTATCTCAGCACGAAAAGTTTCTGTCGCGCGTTTGTAAATCATGGACTTATAATCATGTCGACCTGCAGGCGTTCGACTCGTCCGTGTGCGGACAATATTGTTGCATGTATCTCCTCTTTAAGGCGCACGGTTACTCATTGTCTAATTTTGTAAAGTGCTTTTCAAACGACTGTGCACAAAATGACGCACTCGTCGAAAAAATGTTTCAACGATACTCGAGAAATGTAAAACTGTGCAACGATGTCAATGTGAAAACAAATGTACAAAAATGTTGTAAGCGATGCAAGAAGTAATAAAGGAAAATGTAAAACTGCTTTTTGTTTGTTGTTTTTTAAATATTTTTTCCGTTTTATTTTTATACCCTTCAAGACATATACACCTGCAGTACACCACGAATGTACTCTCGACACACCACACATTTCTTAACAACTTTTCCACAGTTAGAACAAGAGACAAAATGTTTGCACGGCAAAAACACAATACTCATTTCCTTATCCAGACATATCTTGCACTGCAGGGGGTCATCCCCTCTGGCCTCTTCACTGTTGGTCTCGGCGCCAGCTGACTCATTACACGCCAAAGCTTGGATCTCCTGCAATACAACACACGATAACATTTAACAACTTTTTTTAAATAAAGAAAAATAAGGAAAAAGACAAATAAGAACTAACCTTTGGTGTCAGTGTGGCCGGTCTCTCGCCCTGCACGAGAGTGGCAAACTCGGAGCCCTTTATCTCATGCACATGATTACATTTTGGGAAATAAAATGCATGTTCACTCCAGGGATCATCCCCCTTCGTCCAGGCTTGCAGTCCACCCCCGCATGAAAAGCATATCGTTTTATCTTCAATATTTGTGTAGAAAAATCCCGCAGAGGCCAACTGCGAGGCTCCCACTGTGTCCTCATGCTCCCAGCGAGCAAACGACTCCTGTCTGACTTTCAGGTCTACATAAGCGGGGTGGGCAGGCTTGTCCAAAGCACTACGCTTGATCACAGGAGTGTTCTCGTTGTGCCTCTTCGCACCGCGATCCACGGGGGACGATACGGTCTCAATCCGACTCCTCGCTACAGTCTCCACGATCCACCGGGAAAATACTGTGTCTGCAGACAGCGTCTGACCAACGGGGTTCTCCACAGTTAGCCATCGCTGCACGGTGTCAATTCCTGGGTCCTCATCCTCCTCCTCCTCCTCCTCCTCCTCCTCCTCCTCCTCCT
>NW_026267298.1:371602-375355 GCF_000697945.3 Frankliniella occidentalis | reverse complement strand
CTCCTCCTCCTCCTCCTCCTCCTCCTCCTCATCTTCTTCTTCCTCCTGAACGGCGTCCGGAGCTGTCACGACACTAGCGCTATGGGGCACTGGCAAGGTGAAACGACTTATCATAACATCCCTTTGTGGCAATGCGCTGATGTACGATGGTTGCATTATCGTCAAGGATTTGAAAGGGCCCCACTCCATCGTGACATTACGCCACCCGAAAAGTCCACCCCTAAAGGACGTCATCTCTTCGCGGCGGAGCACAACTCAGCAGAGTGCGTCCGATGCGACTGTGACAAGACCCCCGCAGAGCAAGCCCTTTTATCCCTCCAAATATTGTGTCTGTCCGTATGGCCGTCCGACGGGCGCAGCCTCCCCCACCATTGCATTACAACCGCATCAGACTCGGGCGAGCGTACCCCCTCTCCGTCTTTCAAATCCGGCGCCGAGCCGGGCCGGCCGGGGCCCGGGCCGAGCCCGAGCCGAGCGGTGCCGAGCGGAGCCGAGCGGAGCCGAGCGGAGCCGAACCGACCGAGCACCGCCGCGCCAGCGGAACAATACCCCGTCAGGTCGCCATCCTCCCTATACCTGACTCGTAGTCTAGGGGTTAGCGGACTCGTCCCGTAAGCCCATGACTGCGGGTTCGATTCCACTCTCCGGCAAAAGCATTTTTGGCTGTGACGTCACAACAAGATTGCCCACTCCAAGTGCCCTGAGGCAGCCGCGACCAAGTGCCCTGTGCTCTGAGGCCAGGTGCCCTGACCGTCCTTTGCTCCCCCCTCCCAAGCCGCGACCAGGTGCCCGCGACCAGGTTCCCCTTATACTACTCAGACCCTGTGGACTGTGGACCAAAATCTTGATTGCTTCTAGAGCTGACTTCTGTCAGGCTACAAATTGTAGCCTACAATATGGCAAAATCGCCATCTTGATCCAAAGCTAATCCGAAATAGGTTCATGTGTCCCTATTTCGGATCAAAATCACGTCCATACTCAAACTGCCATAACTCCGAAACGAGTGCAGCTACGGACGTCAAAAAAATTGCTTTTTGTAAAGGAAGTTCTAACCTTCGGTGCCCTCCTACGTCAATTGATGTTTCCTCCTAATGTTAAAGTGTTTAAAGTGTTTTTGGGACATACGCCACTCTGTCAGAAGTTCTGTGGACATTCGCCTCTTTGTCAAACTGGTTCTTGGACATACGCCAGTCTGTCAAAATATCCATGGACATTCGCCACTTTGTCAAACTGGTTCTTGGACATTCGCCACTCTGTCAAAATTTTGTGGACATTCGCCTCTTTGTCACATTTTATTTCAACATGAAATTGGCGAATGCCCCTTATCTCCTCTGCTATGCATTTTAACCACACAGGGTAACAATCAAAATGTAACATATCAAAAACAGAATACAATATTTAAAATTTACAGCTCTAGGTTAAAAATTCTATCTTGCAGATATACAAACATAGTTTTGCCTCTCCTGTAAAATTGTTATTTTTGGACATGCGCCACTTTGTCGAAATTTGCCTGAAATATGACACAATACAACTTTTAAGATTGACAAACAATATTTAAGCCATCAGAACACGAGGGACATTGGTAAAATTGAGGCAGGTTTTCATCGTTATCTGGCTCATGTAAACATGTAAGGTGGCACCAATCACGGCACTTTAATCCAACACAGTAAACTTGATATTTTCCTTTCATCTCACATGTATCTAGGGCACACCGATCAGATTCAGCCTTGTATAAAGTCTTGTGCAGATTCACCAAGTACTCCCAGATGGGGGTGGTTTGCTCATCCGTTGATAGTACTTTTAAAGAAGAAAATTGGCAGTTACTTCGGACTTGGATAGTGGTGTAATAGTTGATGTGTTCAGCTTTCGGCACATTCTTCTTTGCTTACGCTCCTGATGAAAGATGACATATTAATCATTATAAAAATCATGAGTTTGTTTCGATGTTCCTCCCTAACTCTAATGTATGAGGTATACTTACATTTGCCAATTCCTCTGGTTTTGTTGGAATGATACTTGAACCTCCTAGCACAGCGTCTGCAAACATGCAGGTGTACACCCCACAATGATTGGTTCCCTCTGGCTGTTGTGGGGTGTCGTCTGGGCATTCAAAGGTCCACGAATTCCTATCAGTTTCGGTTTGAAAAGTTTGTAAGAACAAATTGCACTGGCTGCCATCAATTTCTCTACAAAATTTGAAATAGCACCAGAGTCACCTCAAATGAAAGATTGGACCAAGTTGAGACCCTGTGCTAAGTTTGGGCTCTGTGCGATAACGTTTACCCCCGACGCGCATCGCGATTTTCTGAGCGGGCTCGATATTAGCGCGCGGCGACCCGCTATCTTGTTGGCTCTGCCGAGCTGGCACAGTTGGGTCAGAAGAGACGTCTCCGGTTTAAATTGTGACCATATGGGTCCTACTTCACATCCGACATGGTGAATCCGAGCTCGCGACTGACCGGGCGTCTCCAGGGCCCCAACGTCGCGGGCCGCGCGGCTCGCTCCTGGCAGCCAAAATTGGCAAAATCTAACATATTGTTTTTGCCAATACGTAGGCCGTACAGTGCCCTATCCATAACTATGCAGCGTGCCAGGTAGCGGTGACGCGATCACTGGAAAAAGTTTTAAAAACAGGTATTTGCGCCTGTGGTGACGTCACTTAGACTGCCCGCACTACACGCCTGTAGCGCATGGTAGCCTAGTACTCAGGCGCACGCGAGTTTTCGTCAGAGGGGTCCCTAACCTAGACTGCCGTTGTACCCACGATGCTTGGCTCCTGGGCCTGAGTTTTCTCATTATTGGTCTTCCTTTGCTTTGCCAGTTATCAGTTGTTAATGGTTAAGTTCAAACCAAGTATTGCGCACCCGGTCTTTATCAGTTGCTCGTTTTATTGTGCAGTCCTGAAGAATTGCGGCGGAGGAGGCTGGAGCGCTTCAACCCGCCTACCCAAAGTAGCTCGTCGGCTCCTTGCCCCCCGCCTCCTGCAAGGAGCCCCCCGCCTGCTGCGCCCGCCGCAAATAACCTGCAGGTCCTCCCCGTGCGTCGTGCTGCTGCTCAGGATCCCGTGACGGAGGGTTTGGGCCAGCTGGCTAAAATTCTGAGGAGCCAACGAGGGTCCGTCACCTTTAGGTTGGAAATTGGTAAGTACTTTTACTCTGCTGATTAGGGCACGTTTGCCCTTTCAAATTGCTTGCCTTAAGGGAGATGATCACTTCTCCCACAAGGCAGGTAATGTTGCGGGAGCAAACGTCTTTCGCATACTGACTTAACTTCTCTATGTAACAGTTACATTGCTGTTAAAGACAATGTCAGATAATTGCTGCTATTTGCTTGATAGTTTCATTTTTTAACATAAGTGTTTGTCAGCGAAGTTTGGTTGGCTGAGTGATAAGGGAAGCCCATTACTCCACTGACCAAAAGTTACATTCTGCTTGTTTTTCTGTCTGGTCTGTATGCACGATAACTTGAAGGAACTGAGTTAGCAATTTGGGGAATTTTATGGCCGTTTTGTATTATACAAATACAGATCGGGGTTCAAAGACAAGCATTCTAGTTTAAAATGAATGAATCAATTGTTTTTGCTGATTTATTATAAATTCTGCCTCTGAACAATATTAACTATGAACAATTCAACAAGATGTGCTGGTAACTTGGGTACTTTCAATACATAGTTCTTTTCACTTTCAGTCATGCCTGGCGTGGAGGAGCTTCCACCCCGTAATCTTCAAGCCTCCAGCGTGGAGGAGCTTCCAC
>NW_026267298.1:361764-367765 GCF_000697945.3 Frankliniella occidentalis | reverse complement strand
AAATCAACTATTACTGAGGACTTCAGATTTTAAAGTAGTTATCACATTAAAAATAAAACTACTTCCATGACAATAGCACTTCCAACTACAAAATGGGGAGTGATGAAACAGACCCTTAGCTATGGGAATGAAATGTGCATACTTTATTCAAGGCCATTTGAACGCTGTGGGGGTCCTGAAACTCATCACCGTTTTCTGTCGGCTGCCTCACACCATTTTATTCTGCTCACCAAATCCATTCATTTGCTGCTTTGGAGAAGAGAGTAAATTTGTATGACTGGAAATAAATTAATTGGTCTTGATATTTTAGGTTTTTTTGACCTAGGTGGTTTCATTGAAATAAAGAATCAAAGGACTCTGCAAATATAGCTGAACTTTATGAAAGCACAAGGCTGAGGAAGGACTAAGACATGATAAATTATACTTGAGTTGTAGTAAACACATTTTATTTTCTACATCCAGAATTTATGATCAAACTCAGCTGAGAGAAATGTTTTGAAGAGTTAAACAAGAAAACAATAGCATCTGAGTATTTATGCATATGGCTGCTTACAGGAAAAATAAATTGTACAAAGCTTGAGAAACTATTTCTCAGATAAAACCAAGACCGAACAACAAATCAAAAAATTAAGCTAACAGAATCACATGTGTTCCACTTGCTACAAGTTGGCTCCTACCAACAAGAAATCACACCTCATGCCGCAAAAATGCTAAGACTCGATAGATAATGAAAAATGGTGAAAAGAATGATGTAGTCTTTCGAAGCTTAAGAGTTTACAGTTGGTGACAATCTGAAATAAGATATTGCAACAATTTGTTAGCAAAAGACAACATCAAAAAATGGGGGAAAAAAAAATTATTCAATTGGTATAATCGAGACTTAATTCTCACCTGCACTTGAAAATATTCTTCTCACATTAAGTTCACTAAGAAACACCAAGATAAAGAGTTCCTGCGTTTCTACAACTCACAGCATCTGACAGCTCCGCAAAGTGACACCTGTAATCCCAAAGTAACGACATTAGTTACCAAACAAGAAGAGATGAGAGGGCCAGGATGGGGAAAGACTCAGCATTAACACCTTCACACTTATAATACTAGTATTCATTCAGTTCATCCTCAAAAGGCCACTAGTAGCACAGTAGTTAATGTGTCAAAACCACCGCATGTCTACATACATGCCACACTTTCAGTAAACATCATTGTGACAGCAGTCAAGATAAACCTTCCACATGAGGAGTTCCATCCAAGCCATACCTAAACAAGCAGTACAACTGTATTAGGAACAAAACAAAGGCCTAGGTAAACACAGTAAAACAATAAAGATTTGGCATGGAAACTTACCTGATAGCCATTCCAGATGGATTCCCCCCCCTCTCACGAGGGACAGCCAGAACAGTGAAATTTGGGGTTACGGTGAGAGCCTGTGGTCTGAGGCTGGCAACTCTCAACTGAAGAACTGCCCAATGTTTTGAAGGGAGCTGGCTGCAATGAACATGGCATTAGGTTGGTGAGCAAATCAGAGTTAAATACTATTTAGTCACGGGAAAACAAACACTTGCCTCCAGACCATCACTACACTTGTTCCTGAACCAGTGACAGGAATGGACCATTTCAGCAATCATACAAAGAACAAAAAATGATCGTGCATTAAACCCACAGACTTGGTATTGTTGTGGTCTCCCTCAGGCACTGCCAAGAGCCGTTGCCTGCAATGAAACCAACTTGAATTACTGATATGAAGCCATACATCCTAATTGCACTCCAGTAATTTCACAGGAGAAACTGTTCCAATTATTATCCTCACCTCTGTTCCAGATTGCCCCTTTCCAGAGTCAGGTCATGAGCATAGCTATCATTCTCGACAAAACACTGAGCTCTTGGTGCTCCAATTTGTAGGGAGTGGACACGTGAGGCAACACACAGAACACAAAAGGCGCCCCCACAAGGCCTGAAATCACAGACGAATATTGTGAGATATTAAGATATTTCATCTGGACACAAATCAACACGAGACTCATAATAGAAAGGATTCATACCAGGAAGTTCTTCTTATTATATGCTTATTATATGCTGCTCAATACAAGTGGACGTGGACAATACAACACTTCTCTTTACACGTTAACTCTAATCAAGAATCCTCTTCTTCATCACTGCGCTTATTGATGTTGGCTGCCTTACACCTGAAACTACAGAACACAGATAACTATTGGGAACATAATACAGACTTAACATTCATCAACAACTGAAAACATACCATCATTTTATCCTGCTCCGCACACTCACTGAACGACTGACTCCACCTTCAAATCATACAAGAGCACTTGGGAGGTTAGGACGCGCTCTGTTATGGTTCTGCAGGTTCACACATTTAAAGCAAAATAACCGACAACACAATAAACTCAGTGCTTCTGATGCTTTTAGAATGTTTTATAGAAATGCATGTGATTTCACTTCATCGTGAGGTGAATCGGCACAACTATTGTAGCAGTCGTTTACGAAACTTGCAAATTGTTTGTGTGTGAAGCAGACGAATCACTGCCAATGGTGTGTCAATGTAAACAACTAGATAGAGAGAGTATCGATGTATCGCAGGACTGAGTCGAGAGTCCCCGAACCCGGGCCGAGCCGGCCGAGCTGAGCCGAACAGATCCGGGAGTCGTGGCGCTCCACAGCCGCTCGACGGCGTGGCGCGAACCGCGCGAACGGCGCGAGACTTATTCAAATATAAGTTAATTTACTTAAGTTAGTGAAATAGCGTAAGTTATTTCACTTACCCTTTTCCAGGCCCGGAACTGCAGTTAGCCACCTCGTTTGCCCTCCTGATGGTATCTGTACCTGTTATAGCTCTTATTTCAATTACTGCCACTAAATGAAATAGCATAATGTAATTTAACTACTTTACTTATTTTATTTACTTATATAGATATATTAGGTTCGGACAATCGGGCTTCGGACAATCGGAGCCGCCTCGTTTATAAGCATCTAATAGTTGTTTTCCAATATAAATTTCAAAATATCTCACATTTATTGTATCTTTTCTGTAGCCCATGTTCATGGAGTCTTGTGGCTATCAGGAGCTCCAAATGTGACCAATTTGGATAAAATGACTGATTCAGAAAGAGAGAACGTGATTTCTTACTTCAGTAGCTTGATCAGTGCATGGAATCCAGATTGCAACTATGTTGTCACTGCAAGTCATCCATGTCGTTTGAAGATTAGCCAAGTTGAAGATGAAATTCAAGATTTAGCTTCTCTTGTAAATACCGTTCAGAAACACAAGTGTTCAATCCATTGTATGAAGATGCAAAAAAAGGATTCTAAATCTAAAGCAGGTATTCAGTGTCGTCATCACTTTCCTCACAAATTACGAGATTCAAGTACCATTGAAAAATATGACCGTGGCCATTATGAATTTTATCCGAAACGTTATGATCCCAATACCAACAAATTTAATGGATGGACTATCAGAGTTATAAGGTCTAATCATGATTTTACAGCAATATTATCATATAATGGATTTGTCAGGTAATATTCATAGATCTTGATCTAATCGATAAGTGAAGTCTTTTTTTGAATACTAATTCTTTTCACTTTAATTCATAGATATATTGCAAAATATGCAACCAAAGGTGAAATAAAATCAGCTGAGTTACTCACCATCTTAGAAATGATTGTATTCAATAGTGATGCTGGACAAACAGTTAAAAATGTTATACAGAAACTGTTTATGAATCTTGCGGCAGATCGTGACTATTCATTTCAAGAAGTCATGCACCTTTTAAAAGGACATAAACTTTATCAATGTTCAAGAACATTTGTTGTTTTGAATTTATCAGCTAATGATTGGCAAGCAAAAGCTGATATATCAGTTTTGTCAGCAACAGAACCATCTCAGTTTCAGGAATTTACAGATCCTCTTGACTCTTATGCTAGAAGACCTGGAAAATATGAGAGAATGACTTTGCTCAATGTAATGAAGTGGTTTGATGTGAAGTCTTTCAAGAAATACACAAAAGAGCGTATTGTACGAATCATTCCAAGATTTCAACAAAAAAATTCTTCTACCATAGCAGAAGAGATATGGAGGCAGAACGCTCTTCTCAATATCCCTTGGAGAAATATAGAAAATCTACTTGTAGAAGAAAGTTGGGAAAAAACATGTTCAGTAAATGGACTAAGTATTGACATGTTTCCTAATCCCATTTCTATTGTTCATGATGAATTGTCTGATGAAGAAGAAACTGAAGATATTGACAGTCTTAAACATGATGACTGGATGTCAATTTGTAGCCTTAGTGGGCAAAGCGAAGATTCAGCTTATGAACTTGGAAAGCGACCCCTTGACATTACATATCCATGGTCTAATAATACCTGTGACATTAATTATGCTGATATATTGACTAATTTTGTTTCTGAATCAAGGAAAACTTTCCAGATACCAATAGGTCAGTCACAAATACAGTTATATACTTATAAGTTTCATATATTGTCTACTCTCTTTTATTTAATATGTATTGATATTTTATTTTTTGTACTTACAGCAAATCTTTCTATTCCAAATCTTAGTCCAGACAAAAAAAATGTAATGAATATTCTTTCAAGACAAATTGATTCCATCCTTGATAAGTCTCCTACAACTTATAAAGTTCCACATGTATGTGTCTGTGAAGGCTTTGCTGGAAGCGGAAAATCTGTTTTGCTACAGTCAATGGTTCAATCAGTAGATTCTAAAATTGGATCTGGATCAGCTTGGGTAATGGCTCCTACAGGTTCTTCCGCTCTCCATGTCAATGGTCAGACAATTCATAGTGCTGTTCGGTTGAATTGGCAAGACATTGGAAATATTCCAGATCTGAAGGGAGAAACATTGTTTAAATGGAGAGAGAAGTAGGACATAGTTAAATTTGTTTTCATCGAAGAGTATAGCATGGTTGGGTGTAAACTGATTTATGTGCTACATAAACGACTCTGCCAACTTATTGAATCATTGGAGCCTTTTTATTTGGTTCCTTGGAAACATTCTTCAACTTCAACTTCCTCCTGTTGGTGATACACCATGGTTTAAAGATGAACTAACTTATGCAAGGGATTCTGTTGTCGCTGGTTCTTTGCTATACAAGGAAATAGACATGGTCTTTTTCTTGTCATCACAGCTTCGTCAAAAAGACATGCATTTTCTTCTATGTCTGGAGCATATAAGTAATAGAATAGTTACAGAAGAAGATAAGCTTGTTTTGAAGTCAAGAATCAAGACTCCATCTGAAATTGAAAACTTACCTGAATTTGTTGATGCTGTACATCTTTTTTCAAAGAAGAAAGATGTTGATCTGTATAATCTGACGAAACTTGTGAAAGAAAATCGGCCAGTACTTCGAATTGATGCTGAAAATAATTCCCGTCATGCTAAAGCTTGCAGTTCCGATAAAGCCCTTGGACTTCCGCAGATTCTTTTCTTATCTATTGGCTGCAGAGTTATGCTGAAGAAAAACCTGTGGGTGGACGGAGGTCTTGTTAATGGATCTATCGGAACATTGATTGATATAGTGTACAAATCTGAAGATGACGAATCACCATTTGCTCTTATTATCAAGTTTGATTCCTATTACGGTCCAGTTATGGATAATGGTGGTATACCTTTCATTCGTTACACAAATTCATGGTATGCCAAGAACATATTATGTTCAAGAAACATGTTCCCTGTTATTTTGGCTTATGCAGTCACAATTTATAAATCTGAAGGACTGACTTTGCCAAAAGTTGTATTTCACGCATTGGCAAAGGAAATGGCTGCTGGTGAATTTTACGTTGCATTGTCAAGAGTAAAGAATCTTTCTTATCTATGCATTGCATATGAAGGAGCCATTGAAGACTGTCCACTATTCCATTTGAATCCCACAATTTATAAAGAAAAGCTTGCTGCAATTGAGAAGTTAAAATTAAAAGGTATAGATCTATACAGTTTTTATATTATTTTGTAATTTTTGATTTTATGTTGTTA
>NW_026267298.1:360666-361714 GCF_000697945.3 Frankliniella occidentalis | reverse complement strand
CTGCGGCTCCAGCAGTTCCTGTTACTGCAGCTCCAGCACTTCCTGTTATTGCGGCTCCAGCACTTCCTGTTATTGCGGCTCCAGCAGCACCTGTTGCGGCTCCGGCTCCTGCTGCTGTTGCTCAAGTTGATCTGGGCATCGGCCCCATATGTTCGATCTGTTTGGAGAGGCCCTTACAGGCAAGGCTGTTGCAGTGTAACCACATGTTTTGCATTCCGTGTTTGTTGGAGCAGAGGGAGGCGCGCAAAATGAAATGTGGTTTATGCCGGAAAGGTTTCCGCAAGTGGGCCCCCTTGTTTGGTTGAGTGATGAGTGAGTTCTTTTGGTCATTAAACCTCGTCACAATTTGAGGTGACAGTCAGTTTCTGTCTGAAAGCAGTGCTAGCTGCAACTCGGGGGGACTCATCCCTGAGTCCCCTTAGGGGGCCTGCTTTAGAGCTGAAATTGATTGCACAACAAATTGTGGGGGGGTTTAATGACCATTGTCTTGACATACCCCTGTGATAGACGTCGTCAACACAAGTCATTCGGTTAAGTTAAATGTCGTAGTCAATCATCTATGTAGTAGCGTTGTTATCACAAGTGGGTGTCTTCAAATGTCAGTATATTTGAAGACACACACTTGTGGTGTGAAAGTCATTCGGTTAAGTTAAATGTCGTCAATTATCTATCTAGTCGCGTTGTTATCACAAGTGGGTGTCTTCAAATGTCATTATATTTGAAGACACACACTTGTGGTGTGAAAGTCATTCGGTCAAGTTAAATGTCGTAGTCAATTTAGTGCTGGAGTCATTCGGTACAGTCTTCGTCATCACAGGTGTCTGTCCTGATAAGGTTGTCAATCATACTCAGAATGTTGTCAATTTTAATTTCGTTCATTTATACTCATGTTGTCAGTTCTGATGTTTTGTGCTTTGATACTCATGTTTTCAATTCTGATGTTTTCTTTCATCATGGGGATGGCGATATGAGAAGCTCGGGGCAGAGGGCGCTAGTGGGCTGTGAGTTCAACTGTGGTCCGCGCGATTCAAACTCTGCTTGTTGTAGG
>NW_026267298.1:349589-352311 GCF_000697945.3 Frankliniella occidentalis | reverse complement strand
TACCAGAAAGACAAAGGTTGGATGGATCTGAATCTGAAAACTCCTCAAACACTCAATCAACATCTGTAAGTATTCAGAAATATTTAACTTACTTTTCTTTGTCATATTCATTGCCGATCCGTTTCTTTGAAAAATATATCCTACGCATTTGTTTTTAGGGAAATGAACAGTTGAATCCTTCCACTGACATGTCTTCGAGTTCACCGATATCTGAGTCACCTACTTCTACCAGTTCGGTAAATCACAATGATGTAGAAGCTGGACATTCAAAATCTCCACCTAAGAGAAGGCATCGAAAGAAGGTGAGCAACAAATCTTTGCTTTAAAATAAGTTATAACTATGACTTATTGGGCCTGAAACTTATTATCTTTTTTTTAAAAGGATATAACTCAAAATTCTACTGAAAGTGATTCGGAAACAGTAACAAAAAGACAAAGGTTGATTGGATGTGAAACTGAAAACTCCTCAAACAGTCCATCTACTTCACTAAGTATTCAGAAATATTTAACTTACTTTCTTTTGTCATATTTTTTTGATAGATATGTCTTAAATATAAACTCTTGCCATTTGTGTTCAGGGAAATCAACTGTTGTCTTCTTCCACTGAAATGTCTTCAAATTCTTCAATATCTCATTGCTCCAATTCAACCAGTTCGCCTAATTCCAAAGATGAAGAAGAAGGTGGCCCTTCGCAATCTCCACCTAAGAGAAGATATCGTAAGAAGGTTAGTAACATATCTGTTGATTTATCATATTCTTTAATCATATATTTTTTTTTAAACCTGTTCTTAACTTTCAGGAGAAAAAAGCTACAAGTGAAGGGTCAGAAAAACCCATAAAAAGGAAAAGTGCTAGTAAGAAGGTATTGCTACTAAATTAGTTTACATACCTGTATGAATACTTTGTTCAAACTTTAATGAGCATCTTTTCTGCTAGGTAAAGTCTGATGAACCATCCACTTCTGCAGTACCTCGTCCAAAAAGAACACGGAAATCTAGATCCAAGAAGACGTCAAAGGTAATTTTCTTCACTTAATGTACCTCCAGTCAGAATCTGTTCAATTATCTAAATTACAGAATAGATCTTACCTTTGTTGGCTATTCAATATTGAATCAATTTTCCAGTTGCTATTTTTTTTAAGAAGGCAACTATTATAATGACATAATCAACTCCTTTTCAACAACAGGATTCTGATTGTGCTGGATCTTCATCTGTTAATCGTACTGTGCCATCTTCTTCTGAAGATCCAGCTCCTGCAAGTATTCCATCTTCATCTCAAGCACCATCTACTTCTTCAAATGCAGTAAGATAAAATATACTAAAATTTCATGGCTGTGAATTATTTTATGTGTAAATTTCCTTTTTTTTACAGGATACTAATCAAAACATCGAGACCTCTGCTGATGAATCTCTTGGAAATGACAATCATACTGTAGAAGAATCTGCTTCAACATCTGCTGTAAAATTACAGTAAAATTTTTATAATTGTTTTGATCGTATCTGGTTTTATGTATATTTTACTTACTTTATAGGCTCCAGGGGAACAATCGAATTCCACTCCATCCAATGCTCCAGTAATTGATGATAACAATCAAGCAGCTTCATACGAGACTCCTTCTTCCAGTACTGGCACAGCAGAGACTCCTTCTTCCAGTACTCGCACAGCAACTGGCAGCTCAACGGTAAAAAAAGAATAATTAGTACTAGATTTTTATTTTATATTCAGAAACTTACCTTGAATCTTTTGTTCTTATTAGCCCGACACTAATGAGGCTCCTTCCTGGAACTGTAAGATAAATGGAAATGTTTATGTAATCTTAAATTATAATTGAAGTATTCTATTACTCGTTTTATTCATTTGCAGGCTACTAATGGCAATTTCAGGGACCGGTTCAATCGCAGAAATACGCAAGTCATACCGCTTCGACATGCTTCGGAGTTAATAGTTGGAGCTTTGTACGAGGTGAGCCCGTTTGTCCGAAGCTCGTTTGTCCGAAGTGATATTATCTATCTTTAGTTAATAAAATAAGTAAATTAGTAAAATACATAATGTTATTTCATTTAGTGGCAGTTGTTGAAATAAGAGCTAAAACAGGTATAGATACCATCAGGAGGGCATACGAAGTGGCTAACTGCAGCTCCGGGCATGGAAAACGGTAAGTGAAATAACTTGCGCTATTTCACTAACTTAAGTTAATTAACTTATATTTGAATAAGGCTTGGTTCGCGCCACGCCGTCGAGCGGCTGTGGTGCGCCGCGACTCTCGGATCCGTTCGGCTCGGCTCGGCAGGCCCGGCTCGGCCTGGGGTCGGGGACTCTCGACTTTGCCATACGATATTTTGATACTCTCTTTATATAGTTGTTTACATTGACATTCCAAAGCCATCGAGGCGCGAAGAAGGAGGAAGGAAGAAGAAGTGGCAAGCTTATTTATTTATCGTCGTCGTAATGATCCGTGATTCATTCGCAATCACCCCATCTGAGGAAGATTCGTGCACTTCTGAAGGCGTAAAGAATAATGCGCAAGTGAGTACCGATCCGCTGTTCTCTGTTTAACGTTTTCTCCTTCGGGTCTGAGCAAACGTCTGCTGTGTAGTTGACGCACGCAACGTGGTTTTCGAACACGGAGCCATGCTTTTTGAGAGGTGTTTTATTTGTTCGAATCAAGGCCTTCCAATCGCCCACTTGAAACACTTACCTCTTGTAGTACCCTCTTGCATT
>NW_026267298.1:347866-349539 GCF_000697945.3 Frankliniella occidentalis | reverse complement strand
ATCCGCCAGATGAATGAAGCAGCTGAGGCTGGGGACCTGCATCTCATATATCGTGGTAGGATTGGAAAAGCCGATATCATTGACATTATCTAAAATCAGTATCAAATTCTTCAAAAATCATGTTTCTTTTTGGACCATAGCCTATTTATTTCTTCATCTTCTCTTTACTACAAGATCCTGGCTGTTACTAACCACAACTTTTCAGTTACCTATCTATTTTTTAACTTTGAAATATGGTGGTTAAAAAGAATCCTGAAACTGGTAGTCTTCACTGTTAGTTTCTACCTGACCTTTCTTTCTGCATTCCCTTTTGGAGTTTAAAAATATAATTAGGTCTTTCATCATCAAATGTATATCTGAGCTATAGTTTACTTGATAAATAGCGATACACGTTTCCCTTCATATGGTCCTGTCTTAAACGACTTTTAATTTTTAACTTAGGTATTTTCGATTTCAGTTCTAGAATATCTATCGTAACAGTATAATTGTAAAATAATATTTTTCTGATATAGGTTATGGTTTCTTCTTGTTCCAAACTTATTTTTTCTTCTGTTTAGAATAAAGAGGTGTTTACATTAACACTACTTGACTTTCTTTTCCACCGCCTTGTTGTATTGATAAATACATTTTGCATCCTTATTGTCTCTTTTTCTTTAACTCTTTGCTGCAATTTTTCATATCTGTTATAAACCCCACTACACATACACATAGGTTTCCATTATAAGTATGAAAAAGTTTTAAAGTTATAACCTTAAAATTTTGTTTACATTTTGGTTTTGTATAATCTTTGTTGAAGAGTGAACTTGCGCTTTCATATTGAATTAACTTGAAAAACACTTCATTCCAAAAATAAAGAAAACTTTATTTTCTTACATAAAACAGTCCCATAATAGCATACTCTACTTCTATCACGTTTGTGAAACATTTTTTGGCTTGATCCCATTTAAAGAATTAAGACGCTAATAGCTCCAATTACTGAGGTTTATTTAATCTGCGTCTGGTTGTTGAACTTGTAGCTGCAATTTTACTTCAATTTAGCTTTTTCTTCTTTCCATATCTCTTCTGATTCTGGGATGACAATGTGATAAGAGAGTACTGTCATTAATTTTCATTTTTTTGTTAATTGTCAGTAACCATGTAGATCTGTAGATTTTCTAACAGAGAAATTATACCTTATACGTTTAATTTGGGTCACAGGATCCATAGCTGCAGCGTATATGGTTTTGGTTTCTTCCGAATCTACATCATTGTAACTCTTGCCCATTCGGCTTCGTAACAGTCCCCTATTTCATCAGTTTGATAGTTCTGGAATGGAAGTTTTATTAGTATAGTCCACTACTACTAAAAGTTTAGTATCACACTGATTTTTTTCATTACTTACTTTCCTATTGATGATAATTTTCCTTGTTTCTGTTCTTTTTGTAGTAAATTTTGTTATGCTCTTTCTCTTTTTAATGGGCAAGCTCTCCAAGAATTTAATGTAGTTAGATTCCATGTTTAAAGGCTTATATTGACAAATTCAGCAAGCGCGTTTGAAAGTAGATTCTTTAGCCCTTAAATATGTCGTCTTGTTACCATAGCAATTTCTTTATTGCCTCAGGTTATTAAGAACATATAAATAAATTTTTACCTTATAAGAGTATGCAATTGACTAAACTAACTGAAATTTTGAA
>NW_026267298.1:342638-346345 GCF_000697945.3 Frankliniella occidentalis | reverse complement strand
CAGCGGAGATGGGCCGAGCCGAGCCGGGAGGCGGCCGGCTTCGGGCGTATGTCGCTAGCGGGCAAGGGCCCCAGGTAGAAGGGTCAGGATTGTCGCTAGCGGGCATCGGAGGGAAAAGACGGGATTGTGCGGGAGAAAAGGGAAATTGTCGCTAGCGGGCAGCGCGACGGGTTGCCTACCTTCACGGCGTTGGGGCCGCAGCGGGCCGGGTGACTTGTGGTGCGGGTTCCGCTCACTCACACCAAGAGACTAGGGCTTGCTCACATCTATCGTTTACGGACGCAGATAGGCGCACGGCTCCGGCTTGCACCTTCCGATCTCGCCGATTTCAACCGTCAGTTTGCAAGCGCGCACACCCAAACGTGCGAGAGAACCGGAACCAGCTCGGGGAGAGGGCTTTAAGCAAACCTAAACTAACAAGCCTAATTTAGCACAGAAAATCAGTAACGATACTGACAATACAGAGCTGCGCTCCGCTTTGCTTTTAAATAAGAGGAAGCAAACTTAAACTAACAAACCTAATTTAGTACAGAAAATCAGTAATGGTACTGTCAATGCAGCGTTGCTCTCCGATATCGCTCCGTGCAACGCTTTGGCATGAGGACCTGAAGTTGTCCGAGGCCTATCCGACACATGTCGTTTCGTTGCGGAGGGAAATGTCTCTTTCTTCACTCGGCTTTCCCCGTACTCCGTACTCCGCTGCGGGCCAGCGCCGTGGAGGTAGGCAACCCGTCGCGCTGCCCGCTAGCGAGAATTTCCCTTTTTTCCCTCACAATCCCCTCTTTTCCCTCCGATGCCCGCTAGCGACAATCCTGACCCTTCTACCTGGGGCCCTTGCCCGCTAGCGACCACCTCCCCCGGCTTCGGCGCGGTACGCGAGACCCGAACCTGCTGGACGCGACCCCCGAGGCCCGTCAGAGTCGAGCAGGGTGCCCCGGGCGGGGTTGTCCAGCCGGGCCTTGTCCATCGGGACCGAGCCGAGCCGGGGTGCCTATCTCGCTTACGCAGCTAAGGGGGCACGCGTCCACACGAAGTGCACCCGAATGCTGCCGAGTGGTCTTCGGCAGGCCGCTGCCTGGACGCGCCAGATGTGGGAATTGACACGGTGCGGCCCATGCTATAGGGATAGGAACGCTCGGTCTCTTGTCTCTGGTGCTTCCTATCTCACGGGTGCTGCAGCGCCCCCGGAGGGCTGGCTGTACCGTTATGCACCCGAGGCTTGCCGTGCTGCCTACCTGACGGCTGCTGCAGCGCCCCCGGAGGGCTGGCTGTACCGTTACGCACCCGAGGCTTGAGGTGCTGCCTACCTGACGGCTGACTCAGCGCTTCCGGAGGGCTGGCTGTACCGTTACGCACCCGAGGCTTGCGGTGCTGCCTACCTGACGGCTGACTCAGCTGTTATAGGAGGCGACATAGGGCCCAAAGACTAGGCATATTCCCACACCTGCGCCAGATCAAATTAGACACCGTCTACCGTCTGGTATGGCGGA
This sequence comes from Frankliniella occidentalis, assembly GCF_000697945.3. Lineage (NCBI taxonomy): Eukaryota > Metazoa > Arthropoda > Insecta > Thysanoptera > Thripidae > Frankliniella > Frankliniella occidentalis. The sequence continues at coordinate 344,855 of NW_026267298.1, read as the reverse complement.
CGCTGGCGGACGCTGGCCCCGCTGACCACGCTGGCCCTGCTGGCCGCGCTGATCGGCGCTGCCCGCGCCGGCCGCTCTGGCCGTCGCTAGCCGCGCTGCCAATGCCCCCAGCAGGTGATGGCCAAACGCGGATGGCTCAAATGACATCCGTCTGGCGCGGATCGGGCGCGCATCGGCGGCAGGATGCTCTGATCGTGGGAATGCAACCCCAGCAGATCAGCCCTCCACGCTGGACGCTCCAAAGGCCCCCGATGGCATAAATACAGGTGCAGGGCAGACCAGAGCTCAGTCGTCTCGGAGGAGCGCTAGGAGGATGAGTGTAGAGAGGAACCACTGAACCACTGTATCATGTCGTAGCTTCAATATAACGAGATAGCCTTCACTTTCTGACACAATCATTGTCCTGACTAGAACCCGAGGAGTTCACTCCTAAAACACAGCGCTTCCGGAGGGCTGGCTGTACCGTTGAGCACCCGAGGCTTACCGTGCTGCCTACCTCACGGCTGACTTAGCGTTAGCGGAGGGCGTGCCGTCCCTTACGTACTCGAGGCTCGTGGGGCTGCCTACCTAACGGCGGCCGCAATGTTGCTGGAGGGTGGGCCGTCACGTTAGGCTCCCTGGGATTGCGTTCCTAACTACGAAAAAAAAAACAAAAAAAAAACGCCTATATCACGTCGGTTCCATGTTTCTTGGAGGGTTGGACGACTTCCTTACGTACTTGTTACTTCCGTGGCTGCCTATCTCATTGCTGCTGCAGCCCCCCGGAGGGTTTGCTGTACCGTTACGCACCCGAGTCCTGTGGTGTTGCCTACATTACGGCTGACGCAGCGTCACCGGAGGGCGGGCCGTCCATTACGTACCCGAGGCCTGTGGGGCTGCGTACTTCATGGCGGTCGCAGCGCTGTATACGAGAGGACTCAGGATCTAGAGACTTGTCTTGGTAAATTTAGAGACTTGATTTTGATCACACTTGTAATTTTGTTTTATTTCAACGCTACGTTTGAGAATACAAGTTGGTACAATGCTTTGTTTTGTTTTTCCTATTCAAACGTTTTTCAGATAAATTTACTGGAGAGTAATGCTAAAGTTGTATAGCAATTTTTTGTCAACTTTTTTTTTTTTTTTTAAGTTTATAGCACGAGCCCATCAAGGACTTGCGGATTATTGTTGTTTTCGATGTCCCTTTTAGTACAATTGCCCACCACGACTCGACAAATCGATACCTTAGACTAAAAGGCACGCAGCTCATCCGCGCGTTTCGAAGGGCACGCAGTTCAGCCGCCCGTTTCGAAAGACACGCAGTTCAGCCGCGCGTTTCGAAAGACACGCAGTTTGCCGCTATAGAGATAGGAACTGCGTGTCTTTCGAAACGCGCGGCTGAACTGCGTGTCTTTCGAAACGGGCGGCTGAACTGCGTGCCCTTCGAAACGCGCGGATGAGCTGCGTGCTTTTTAGTCTAAGGTATCGAAATGCGCCCCTCGCATTGCCGGTTGCGACCCCATCCCGGACACAGTTCCCTTCCTTTCCGTGTGGTGTGCTCCAGAAGTTGGTGATACCATCCTGGCGAAATTCCAGCTGTGGTGTTGAGTTTCCAACCTTGTATGAGGGCGAACAGGCGACACGACCTGCATAACTGAGGCAGAGTTAGACTCAGGTCAGACTTAAAATAAACTTCTATCATAGTTTTCGCACGAGCAGGGCTCACCGGTTCCCATAGGTTGCTACCGCGGTTCACCATGTAGTACGTCCCGTTAACCCACTGGCGTCCACAGTTGAGTCCGTTGAACCGAACACCCATCTCGATCCGACTCTGATCACGGCTGGACTTCAACTGCGTGCCTTGCGAATAAACATTGCCAGCCACCTGGTTTTGTGTATTTTCGCTCCATGTCGCAGTGCCTTACTAACCCAACACTTTGCCGGCGCAACCTCACCCAATCCCCCGCTCCTTTCCTCGCCGTGCACTGCCGTGATAGCCGTGCGGCCAGAAGGCGCACACTGCACTGCTTCTGGACCGCAGCCGTCACGTTACCCAGCCGATACCTGTGAGGTTGCCTACCTCACGGCTGTCCCTTCGAGGGCTGGCTGCACCGTTATGCACCCGAGGCTTGCCTTGCTGCCTACCTCACGGCTGCTGCAACGCCCCCGGAGGGCTGGCTGTACGTACCGTTAAGCACCCGAGGTCGGTGGTGCTGCCTACCTGACGGCTGATTCAGC
>NW_026267298.1:335345-336758 GCF_000697945.3 Frankliniella occidentalis | reverse complement strand
TTCGTCATTGTCAACTGTAAACCAAATAAAGCAGTTAATATTAAGGGACATTGAAATGAAATTTGGTACTGTGACAAAAACTATTTACCTGGTTCAGGGAGAGCTGGCACATCCTTCCACTGATCATGTAAAGTGTTGATATTGGGAATGAGATCGGAATCTGTGGCAAAAGAACAATGGTCAAGTACTTGAAAAGTCAAGCGTACTATTAAAACACGAAAGATCAAAATTACCTTTTTCAATGAAGTCAATTTTAAAAGATTTGTCCGCTAGTACCTGTCTGAACACTAGATAGGGGTTTTTGTTACCCAGCACATCAGACCTTACAATTTCTATGTCTTCCGGCATGAATGTGGACAGGTACTTTGACGGTAACTGCGTCTTCCACCTCTCCCCTTTTCCTCCCAAAACAAAGGCCAATTCCCCCTCGCCGTAGCTTACATGATTAGTGTGGATTAATTTGACAATCTTATAAGCCTTGTTCGGCTGTAAGCTTGAGGTGCTGATGTACCCGAAGTAACTAGCATTCCTTTCTAGTACCTTCTTGTATGGACTGGTCTGAAACCAAAATCCAAAATTTACAACATGCACATAATTTCAAGAAGTTGTTACAAGATTTCAGAAATCGGTCATATAATCATGTCAAACATTAATGTAAAAGTCAATATGCACAGAGCTTCCCAAAATAGGTCTGGCAACCTTCTAAGTTATGATACATTTATTCTGTTAAGGCAGGAAGCTGAAGCTGCCCTGTCATTTGTTCTTACTTTACAGATATGCCAAAAGTGAGATCAGTTATAACCAGGTTTCAGTTAAATATATTACCAAAGAACAAATGATGGGGTGGGTTGACTTCAACAGTTTCACTGAGACTAAATTCATCATTAGATTGATCATATTTAAAATGCTACTTTGGTATCAACCAACGTTTGTCAGTTAACGTTGGGGCTAGATTCAACTGTTAGTATCTAATTTCAACTTTTGCTCTAAACGAATTTACAACATTGACCACCGATACTGACATAGCCAAACCAAGGTTGGATCAGAACCCAAAAATAATAAAAATGATGTAACGAGCAAGGTGGATGAATATCCATCTTAATGAGTGGAGCGTGTTTTCCTCATCATGATACGTTAACCTCTAAAATCACGTGGCCAATGCGTTAAACAATTTCAACACTCAAACTTACCCTGTTATTGTTACGGTTTACGTTGCGATCAGCCATTTTAACAAGAACTATGATTTTACAGAAGACTGACAAGACTCACGCAAATGTCGACCGGTAACGAACAAATTTAGCACACAAATACGTCCACTGCAATAACTGACAGCAATATGACAGCACAAACTGAGAACTGCGATTATGGAATCAGGCTCCAGACGCCCCCTTTTCAAGGCCATGTATGGCCTGA
>NW_026267298.1:328982-335295 GCF_000697945.3 Frankliniella occidentalis | reverse complement strand
ATTTTTTTCCCTAGCCGCTACTGCATCTGTATATATATATTGATCCTATCTGTAGCTATTGCTATAGCTAAGCTAAGCTAAGCTAAGCTAAGCTTCATCTATAGCTAGCAGCGTGACGGAATTATGACCCCTCTTGGGCCGCCATTGAGCTTCGCTCGCTTCGCGAGCTCAGCAACAAAGCTAAGTATTTCGAGTGTACTCCTACTTGCCACATTGGCTGAAAATCTTGGGGATAAGACAAGAGTTTATCTGCGAACAGGTTTCTAAGAGCAGATGAATGAATGAATGAATCAAGTCCCCAAAGCTCCATTGCACTTGAACTTTTCTCCACATATAGGGTTTTGTCATGAATAAATTAAGTACATTCTTAACAGGGTACCTTATTCAAATCAAAAACAGAGTATTGAACACCTCTTCCCAACATAACTTGTTTTCTTACAAGATTAATAGCTCGATAGAAAGACTACAAATGTACACTGAAGCATAGTTAACAGGCTATGTCATACAGTAGAAGCCCCTTGAGTTAATAATTTAATTCGAATAGTAATCCAGGTGGAGAGCAAGTTGAATATTGGTAAGGAAAGGATAAGTAGAAACCTCGGTAGGAACCCAATATGCAATGGAACGATTAAAACGGTCTTTGTAAAAGATGGCCTTACCTCAGAGACAGCAGCAGTACATGCTGCAATTATTTTGTCATTGGTTCTAGCACTTATTTCATTCACTTCAAGCTGTAAACTGAAAGATAGAAACAAAAATTAGTATAAGGTGTTTGATATTCTTTTTACAGAACATTTTAATTTGAAAACACATTACAGAAACCGTACCTTTTCCATGGAGGCCAAAATATCACGGTTAGCCTCACTGATTGCTGCAGTGCATGCTGCCTTCAACTGGTCTTCTGACATTGGCGTTTTGTTTGCAGGAGCTTGCCTTACCTCTTCCAAGGCTTTGTCAAACTTCGGTTGGAGCTATGAAAGAGATTATAAAGTATGTTGTATGGTTGTTTTGATACTGTCAATAGAAAAATAAGGTCAAGTTCATAACAAACAAAAGTATTCAAATTTTTAGGAGATGATTTTCGTAAGACATGTGAACGCAAGAGAGTCCTACCTCAGTGAAAGCTTCAGTACAAGCTGCAATCATAACTTTCTTAGAGCCATTTTCACCCAAACTTTTTACTTCACGCTTTAACTGAAAAAGAGGAACAAGTATTAGTTTTCTACATTGCCAATTATTTTTACAGAAAACTTGAAAACACATTACAGCTACCGTACCTTCTTTATGGAGGACACAATATCATGGTTACCCTAAAAGATACAAAAGCAAAGGATATTAGTTGGAAATTCGCAGACGATATTTAGACTCGCAGCTCGCTTCGCTCGCTGCTCGTGGGCGATCGCTGTCGCGAGGGGGCACTCGGGCGCTCCGCGCGCCAGTCCCGGGACTGGGGCACAGTTTCCAGGGGTAGGCGTCGCTGTGCACTTCCCCTTATGCGTCGCAGTCCGCAGTTTCGCGGGGCGCGCGGCACCACGCTTCGCTAGTTATGGGACGCTATGCGCATACGTTGCCCCTCGTAGTCTGTCTTCCAAAACTTCAGAAAGCAAGGAATTTAGTGTGGCCGGGAGGAGCGTTGGGCGCTGGCTGCCCTCGGCGCGGAGGGCCCTGGCTGAGCGTTAGGCCCGGGAAGCCTCGGGTGCAGGGGCCCCTTGGGCGCAGCGCCGGGAGTGGAGCGGGGGGCGCGGGGCCCCCAGAAAGTAAGATTTCAGGTCCCCAGAACCAATGGCGGGCGCGGGTACCCTTCAACGCGGGGGCCTTAGGGACTGGGACCCGTGGATATAGGGCGTTGGGCGTGGGAAGATTTGGGCACACGAAGCCCTAGGCGCAGCTGGCCCTTACTGGGCGCGGGGCCCCTCGGCGTGGTAAGGCTCTAGCGCGAGGCGTCTAGTTGAGATACTTACTTCTGAGAACCATCAGTAAGAAACAAGTGGCTATGGCCCCTTTTTAGCCCGCCCTTCTGCTTTGGAAAAGCTATCCAGCGGGCTTATGGAAACGACCTCGTGTCTGTGTGTGTCTGTCTACGTGTCTGTTCCGCTAGAAGGAGATGTGCTAGAGACTTCAATTTTTCAGGCTATCTTAAGGTTCACTCCTGAAAAACGAAACGCCTAGGGCAAATCCTGGCAACCACCCCTAAGGGGCTGAAAAGGGGTATGAAAGAAAAAGGGGGAGGCCAAAAAAGTTAAAAGATATTTCTCTTATGATCTCCTAAGGGGTAATTCCTGAAAGTAGAACCTTTTGACCTTAAATTTTGTCCGTTTGGCTTTATCTCTCACCGTTTGGGCGCTGGAGATGCTTTTTCGACAAAAATAGGCCAAAAATGACCACGCTAAACATAAAGATGTACAAGAAGGCCTTAAATCGAAAACATGACAGAGGAAGTAATATCCGAAAAAGCACATTCTGAATCAGAATCAATTCGTGGAATTGCCGTATCTTTAATCGTTTTAGAGCTAGAGGTTGTTATACTCAAAACAATGGCAAAAAGTCTTGTCTTAAGACTGTCTGAGAAACAATACAAGCTGAAGACTGAAACAATGAACAAAGATCCGCGTTAAGCATGATAAAACACTGAAGTCTGCCGGTGCTCTATTGCAAAGTCAACACCGACTTAAGTTTTCATCATCAGCAAACATGCACTTTTTATTGCAATGCTCTATATAGCCGTAAGTACGTCAAACATAACACACATGCTAAAACCACGAACCACGTGAAAAAAAAGGGGGGGGGGGTCGTGGAAACACCACGGAGCACAGGGAAGGGGGGGGGGGGCTCCAAAACCAGCCGAAATGCGTCACGTCGTTTGGGTACGGACCCTTACCGCTGTGGGTTTTTTAAGTTCCCCCTGACAAGCGTGGTGATAAAAAATTGGCAGAGACTAAACTAAGTATAGGTTGACAATTCTGTTATACATTGATATTAAATTAAGTGAAATAATCGGTGAACGATCAAAAATTACATTCAATAGGGAATTCCAAAGGAGCGCGGAGCGGAAGTAAAAAGAACAAAAACGGAAGGTGGAAAAGCGCCCGCACTCCTCCCTGCCTGCGCCCCCCTCCTACCCGGGCGAACCCTCACTTCGCGCAGCAAAGGAGAGGAAGAGGGCGCCTTTTATTCTTCCATTTATGTTCTTCTTACTACCGCTTCATTTCTCAATGCCAATTCAAAATTGATGCCCTCATGACAGTACACGGGCCGTCCTCGGAAAACAGGCAAAATAAACACTCCAGAACCGCCGCAAACCTTTGGCAAAACAAAACACGATTAACATCAGAAATACCGTATAGAAAACGAAACCGAGCCGGTTTCATGTGGTACACACCACAACACAGCTGGTAAACCGAGGAGGTACACAAATTCTCCAAAACGGAGGTATAACGAGTTAACATCCGACCACTGTATAGATCACACACCCACACACCGGCACGCTATTTGCAGAAAGCCCAGATTTACACTTGACTCACTCCTGCGGAGAAGAAGTGGATAAGATGACGGCAATGACGGGCCGGTGAGTGCGGGGCCGCGGGGGGCGGCGCCGCGCTGGAGAGGGGCGAGGCGGCGGCGAGGCGGGGCGGGGCAGGCACCAGCGACATGGGCAAGGCATGCATGACAGCAGAAGGGCGGCGACGTTGGCTCTACTCAGCCATCATATCGGCACTTAGGCCCCCGAACAGGTCGCCCTGAGATAGGGTATTTCAATTGAGCGCTGCCCGGAACTAAGAAGAACAAATACGGATACAGAGAGCAGTGGTGGGGGCGGGCGAGCGGAGGAGCGGAGGAAGGGCGGGAGGCGGGATGTTCCCCTTCCACCCGCCGCTACGCCTCTCGCCTGCCCCCACCACCACTCTTCGTATCCGTTTCTGTTCTTCTTAGTTAATGAGGAACGAGAAAACGGAAGTCACAAGGTTAAAGCAAAGCAATTTCCGTTCTCTTCTTCCCCTTCTTTTTTGGCCCCCCCAAGGGGGGCCTTCCTGCTCGCCGGGGCCGATTAACGCGTCAGCGTTAAATTTTTTCTGCATTTCAGCTTTACCGGAATGCTTTATAGAGGAGAGGGGGACGGCGATCTCAATCACACGCGTACGACGGACGAGCTTGTCGCTGACAGTCCTGCCTACGCAACGTCCTGCGATCCTGGCGGAGAAGTAGCAGTGCTTGCAGCTGGCGCCCGCATTGCGCGTGTCGCGCCGGTGTCCTCCATGACGGCGAATAAGAAGAAGTTCCCCGTTTAAAAATGAGAAGTACCGAAAAACATCCTTCGTCGGACTGGTCCGAAATGAGGCTTTCGGGCCAGTCCGAAAAGACGTAAAATAAGCCACTTTTCGGAACAAGTCCGATGCTCCGCGTCCCCGCGCTTTCGGGCTTTGTTCGGACGAGGACCGATTCGGGTTGTCCGTAAAAAGTCCGTATCGACGCTCTGCTCTGTCGCGCTCGGGCTTGGGTTCGGACTAGGACCGTTTCGGATTCGTCCGAAAGTAGTCCGAATGATGGGTAGGGATTGGACCCCCCCCCCCCCCTCCCAAACGGTACCTGGGCTGGGCGGCCTGGGCCCCCGCTGCCCCTCGCGCTGCCCCCAGCATCCATCCAGGCGACGTGCGCCCCCGCAGTGGTCAGGACCCTCCCCGGCAACCTGCGCAGCTGCAGCCCCAGCGCCCCTGCCACGCAGAGTCGGGGCCTCTTCAACCTGCGGACCCGCGGCCGTCGAGATACCCTCAAGCCCCACTGCCTCCAGAACGGCCGAGACTTTAACAGTGAGTGTAGGGCAAAATGCAGCATTTAAAGTACAGAAAATTGATGATATCCGGTTTAATTAACCTTTGAAAATGCAAAATAAAAGATTACAGAAAAAGATTTCTTGAAGATTTCTCAAAACCTAAAAATTAAAATTCAAAACACAATTAAAAATAGGGATTCAGATCCAAAGTCAGTTGCCAATCTGCGAGGTGCCATGACCATAGTTGGAGTCTTGGTGGTAGTTGGAATCATTATTAGAATTATAAACATTATCTTGGCCGTTGTAATAGTTAGGATAGTAACCGTAGGGATTCCCATAATTGATGGGAGTGAGTGCCTGGAACAAAATTCAGTTGATTCAAATACTGCTGCCAAAATTTTGTGAGCAAGAGGAAGAAATAATGGTGTTATGTTTATTTCAACAATTGTAGGTATGGAGCCATCTTCTTGGCCCTAGGCAAGGCACTCAAGCAAAGAGTCAACTTTCATTGTTTAATAAAGAATTTGCGTTCACTATTTATAAAGCAATGTTGGTCTTGAAAATGTGCCATAAGATTTTAGATTCAAAATCAAGAAGACTTGAGTTGGACACAAGGGTAGTGTTATTCTATGTTAAGCAAAGATTTTTTGATTAACACCTCATCACTTTTTGTTCCCAAAAAATGTTCATGTTTTCTTTTTCAAGCGCCAAGCGAGCGAGGCTCTCCTTGAGCCTCCCGCAAAACGGTGGATCTTCCATCTACCGAACAAGGAAGGCTTACTCAAAAAGCCTGTCCTGGACCTTGGAGAGGACACAAGCAATGACCTGGATATTTCTATGAGTCAGCTCCCCTCAGAGCCACAAATGCTTTATGGGAACATTGATTTGAATTCCCCGCCTGAGGCTCATCATTCTGGTCATGATGTGATGCCAACAGAAATTAACTAGGGAGAGTTCACACTCAAGGCTGAGCTCGCATGCGCAGTTTGTCCACCATAGCCAAAAATGAATTTGAGTTCGAAATTCTGCACGGCACGCGTAGTTTTTTTGGTTCATGTTGACACAACTCTGTGTGCGGCCTTTTCTATGGTGTATTTTGACTATGGCGTAGGAGGAGAAAAAAATCGGCATAAATGTAGACAATTATAGGGAAAGTCAACTGGTTTTTGAAAAGTTCTTCTTTATAAATGTTAAAATTGACTCGACATAAAAAGTTATTGATTTTGATGTTTCACGTGTTCTAACGGTATGGTGTACTTTGAGTAATTATTGCTATCTTACCCCAGAACCTGAACTTATTTCCGATACAGACATGCTACAACGACCAGCAGTGGAAAAATGTTCCAGCCCTTCCTGAAGAAATATTTTTTTTGTTGTCAGAGTATGGTATTGTGTTTTCATGTTCGTTAATATTTATTGCTTCATTTTGTTCCCAGTTGAGATTGATGAACCATTGAATATGGCTCCAAAAAGGCAGTGATGGTAGCAAAAATTCAAGATAGAGTTAAAGGTTTAGGGAAAATAAACAATTGATACAGCAGAAGT